>NC_056740.1:423502573-423802573 GCF_019279795.1 Protopterus annectens
GATATATATATAATATATATATAAATGATATATATATATATATTTATATAATATTTATTATATATGTATATATATATATATATATATATATATATATATATATATAAACTACATTTATATATATAGAACTTTACAGCCACGAAGTCCCCATTGAGTGCCCATTCACCACAGGATTGGTATTTGTAGAAAACGAATCCAACAGTCACATCCACGGATAAAAAGATTTTATTGTTGTACTAAGTAAAAAACTAAAAACAAATAAGTTGAGCGCTTTCACCCATCGAAGTGGGCTTCTTCAGAACAATGTATTAATTGCAAAGACGCCTTAAATAACTTATCTGGCGCCAAAAAACATTCAAATTTTACAGCCACAGATACACTCAATACGGCTGTCATGCAATCCTAATACATTCATTACTGCCCTTTTGTGCATAAATCCAAAACTGGGCAGTTTGACAATGAATTAAACATGTCATGTTCTGTTAAAATATTTGAAATGTAAAGTAAAATAAAATAAAATAAATTGTCCTGCCTTACTGAAACCAAGATCGATGTTTTATAAAAAAGCGATTGTCGCTGTAATAACTCAACCCTACACCTAAAAACCAAATTCCGATTTATATTATCCAACCCAACTCAGGTAAAATTACCCTATCAATTTATATTTTGACCTAAAATTGTTAAGATAATTTATAAACGGACTGATCAGTTCACTTATACGTACAGAAAGTAAAATCTGTTCACTTCATACATAACCATAAACAGTCCTAAAATAGAAATAAAAATGATATGTCTATTGGGTAAAATTTTATGATGCAAAGACATCCAATAGTAAAAACTACTGAATCTGTAAATACTCATACATTTCTTCTAAATATTAGTGTATGTAAGTAGTTTGTTATCCAATAACTTACTGACATAAATGATGTATAACTATTTAATGTATTTACTACTGACCGTCAATAGATAACTATACAAAATATATTTAGTAAATTCTAATGTAAATATATGCTTACACAAAACTAATTAAAAAAACAGTAAATGTATTAATATGACATATACATTATTTGTATTAATAAATGAATTACTTAATATTCATCCCTATACATACCAATAGGAATAATATATATTCTCCTAATAATTCAGATCATATTCTATACTTTAACTACATTTGCTCCGTATATATTGTAATAATCTAACTTATTAATTTATTTATAGACAAAATGGGTTTACATGAAATAAAATCATTTAACCCTGGTGGTGATGTAGCATCTAAATATAACTGCCACCAAGTTTCCTTGAAACTTAATAGGGTTTTGAAGTCTCTCTCTCTCAATGTATATATATATATATATATATATATATATATATATATATATATATATATATATATATATATATATATATATATATATACATATATACAAATTATCCGACAGGGCCAAAGAACACCTAGCCACCATCAGGAATAAAGACAAAAACAACACCCTGGGGCGACACAATCTTGTTTGCACTAACTTTAACAAATTTTATTTTTTTACTTTGGAACTGGAACAAATCAAACAGTTTTTTGGCGACTGTGAGACCTTGTTTGAGCTCAAAGAATTGAAGTGGCAAATCATACTAGACGCGGAATCAAGCCCCAGGCTAAACAAAAGTACCAACTTAAAATGCGCACTAAAATGGTACAGTTAACCATGTCCTCCTTCGCATCCCATTGGTGTTCTGTGCCCAATAAAGCCTTCCTTGCCTTCAGCCTATTGGCTCTCAGGGACCTAACCAGTGTCTGGACTATGTTATCTCCCACCATACTGTGATTGAATGTTATGCTGTTCAAGCCTCACCTGATTGGCTTTACCCCTTAAACACTAATTGGTGCACAGCCCCGACAGCTTACCCTCACATTGATGCCTGCCCAGTGCAGCCACCTCACCCTATTGGTGACCACAGGGTTGTAGGCCTGTATCTAATTGGTCAACCCCCCAACTACAATTGGGCGCAGTATGAACAAAGGCAGAAGTGGATTGGTGCCCTGCTACCACCAGTCAGACCTGACTGGTTCCAATCCTTCCCCCTGCTACTGGGCAACTCTCGGCCATGCAGGTAGGGGAATGGAGCTACAATGATTCCTCTTGATTGGACAAAGGATATGAAGGGGCACCCCTGATTGGTGAAGTTCTCCTGACACCCTTTGGATGTGCTCTATACCACCAGCCCCCCCCACCCCCATTGGAGGACAGCCCTACACAGTCTCCTCTCCTGAATTTCCTACTGATAACTGATCTCTCAGCATTCGTCGTCTTCCATGCTACTAAGTCCTTATCTTCCTTTATGCCCTTCACGGACTTAAACAATGTGCTCTGTACAACTAAATAAAGTGTTTTATTATAACTAGAATGTTTCTAAATAGCACTGTATCGCTGTTACTGTTTTACAACTTGAGAGCATATGGCAGACTTTCATAGTAGACCCTCCACTGTCGATATGTTGTTTCTTCCCTAATAAAGAAAGAGAAAACCATATAGGCAACATATTAACTTTTGATTAACCAGTTTGATAAATACAGATGAACTAATATAAACATTAAATAGAAATGAAAATGACAACTTTTGTCAACATAAATAACAACTTTTAACCATGTTACACCAACTAAATCTGTTAGGTTGGGTTATGATAGCTAAGAAATAGGAAAGCATTCCATGATACCTTACTGAAACTTTGGTGGGCACATTTAGAAGCCCTCCTTATAAGGAGAAAGACATGAATGACATCCGTTCAACACTGTTTTGAATTAATTTTATTGGCCCTAATGTACTAATGTATTTGCATGGCAGATTACGTATTTTATTAGGCTCTGAGTCGTGTGCACTATAAAAGTTCTTGTGCTTCTGTAACTGTAAACTATATACTCTGAAGAAGTTAGAATGAACAATAAACGAACGAAAGCGCTAAGTAACATTTCTGCCTCCACGTGTCCTTCTTCCATCAAATGGCATCTTTTGTTAGATAGTGAAGTTTTACCAGTTTTTAATTAATTTTCATCTTCATAGATGGTCGTACAGTCATAAGTACATTGTTTTTTTCCCGCAGCCCTAGATGTAGAGCACTCCAAGGGAAGAACCAGGCTCCAGTAGCCAATCCCTTTTCGATAACCAATGAGCACACTGACCAGCAAGGCTTCAACTCTTTGGTTCAAGAATACAGAGACACCATGGACCAGGCTCAAAGGATCCTATTCCAATGCAACAAGCTACAAATGGACCACAGAGTGTTCTCCCCGAGCCTCTTCTCAGACTCCAACAGTTCAGCATTAGCTGGAAACAACCCAGCTCGCCCACTGGACACAATTCTCTGACTGAACAAACTAACCCCCCATCAAACCCACAGGGGTCATTCTATCTGAGCAGGCTATCAAGCACAGCCTTGGCATTCCCTAACAGCCCCTACAACCCCAGGGAACAGCAACCAGCACCGGATGACCAAAGACCAAACCATATGAGCCCCCCCCACAGCAGCAGGCCACTGCAGTAGGGAGGGGACCACGCACCACTCAGACAACACAACGAGAATATCCTGCACTTCATAGAGCCACAAAGCGGTAACAATCCTTTCCTGCACTTAGAAGGGGAAGCAAGAAGGAGACCGTATGAAGAACTAATGGACACACTACCAAGCAACCAATGCAAAGGCATGATTTTTCACCTTGAGAGGAAACTCACCCTGTACAAAAACATCGAATATGACATTTTCTTCCTCAGATCTTGTGTCCACCACCAAATAGTCCCACAGGGACTTAGGTTTTATAAATTCCCCAACGGCATCACCAGGGACTCCAGAATCTACGTGGATCTTGATAAATTGTTCAATGACAAAGGGCTGGTCATGCTAAACCACCTAATCAACCACAACCAAGAAAGGTTAGACATATTAAAAAACAAAGTACAGCAGCTGCAAAACGCCATCTTCAGGCACCGAGATTTTGATTTCTTCAAGCACCTATTTGACAGGATTATGCCCAAAATCACGAGGCATGTAGCCACACTAGTCTTCCTCAAACAAAAGAAACTTAACAGGGATATCACGCAGTACCAACAAATCTGCTCCTACCTGCTAAATGGGAAAAGACCCCCAGGACCAACAACCACTGCACAAAACAGGTGCCAGCAACAGTATCTCTACTCACCACTGAGGAGACACAATTGCCACCCCCTCCTCAACTGCCAGCCCCTCAAAGGATCAATGCCCCCGCTCCTACGGGAGTGACCGGTGTGGAAGGAACACCCCCAACCAACAGTCTGCTTCCCCGGGGCACTAATGGCAACCCAGAACAAGAAGAACAGGTTTTTTTATGGCGGGGACACAGAACGAGGGGCAGAGGAGGAGGGAGAGGGAGACTGAGAGGAAGAGGCTGCAACCAATTCCACTACACCGGGAGGCAGATGAGCACGAGGAGCATGATGACAAGACCATACTAGCACCTCAGCAAGCTGGCGCGAGCAGCACAGTGTTCAACCTCTCCAACTCCAACCTCACCGAAGCCCAGCTGCAACTGTTAACCAAAGGCTTCAACTTCATCCCCTCCCAAAGGGCCAGCATTACTAACGTGATACTCGACTTCCAGCTCTACTTAAGGAAACTCAACCTTAAAGTGTTATTCACCCGTCCGAGTCAAAACAAGTGTTTCAACCTGACTCCCCTTGAGAGACGGCACTCGGCGAGCTCAGCCATGACATCAAGTTACATGTCATGAAAGCCAACAAAGGCACAGGACTCGTGTTAATGGAACAAAGCACCTACATAGACAAAATAACCCAAGTCTTAGATGACTGTGATTTCTACAAAAAAGTACCTATCAGCGAAGTTAACAAAAGCTTTCGCACTACACACAAACTACTGAAAACCCTTACAGCAAAGGGCTTATCACCTGTGACGAACTCTTGTTCCTGCAGGTCCCCAACCTCAGCCTGGGGAAGGCTTTTGGGATTCCAAAAATCCACAAAATCTCCACCGATCCTCCCTTCAGACTGATTATATCAAACAAAAAAAACAAAACTGAAAGAATCCCTGAATACCTGGACAATGTGCTCAACCCCATTGTCCAGTCCTCTAGGCTCTACACCCATGTCTCGTGGGATTTTCTTATCGATCTGTACAACAGTAAAATTGACTTCACTGAATGCACCCTCGTCATGTTGGACATCGTATCCCGATATTCTAATATACCCCACCAGGAAGGAATAGAAGCCGCTGAGCTCTTCCTTCTGAAATATGGCAAACTCAGCACAACTAAAACTGAAACGCTCATGGCACTAACCACAGCGGTACTGAAAAACAGCTATTTCAGTTTTAATGGAAGCACATATCAACAAATTAAGGGGGTAGCCATGGAATCCAAAATGGCCCCGGCATTCGCCAATTTAGTACTGTGCACATGGGAACAAGAAACGCTTGTACATCTCAGGGGTTATAAACAAGTCCACCTACACCGGCGTTTTATATCCATGACATCATATTCATTTGGAAAGGGCCTGCCACTGATCTACAACCCTTCATCAGTGAACTTACCAACAGCCTTACCTACCTCGACTTCGTTGTGTCTGGGTGCGGGCAAAATATAAACTTTTTGGACACCCAAATTGCCATTAACCACCACACTGGGTGCCTAGAGTCCAACATCTATAGGAAAGAAACCTATAGGAACATTTTCCTTGAGTTCAGCAGCCAGCACCCATTCTTTATCAAAAAGAACGTAGTTAAAGGGCAATTCATCCGACTCTCCAGGCTGGTTTTCAATGATAGCACACTGAATGCATTTTTCTATCCAGCCTGTTCATCAACAGGCATTACCCTGAAAGGCTCATTTACAGCATTCTTGATGAAGTGGCAGGACTCCAAGTAACCAAGTTCATGCCCATTTTAAATCATGAGTTCACCCCCCAAACCACAAGAAGCAGCCACGGACACCACTACCGACTGGCAATGCAGCTTCCCAGTCCCTATCAGCAGGAATATGCGTGCAGTCAAGGGAGTATTGCAGTCCAATTGGAATATCATTAGGGCTGACAAAGATTTAAACAAAGTTCTGGGCAACTGATCCACCTTCACCCACAAGAGATCCAAAATGGTAAGGATGGCCTTTGAACGAAACTACCAAACTGAGCCATCCTTTGGTAGCACTCCCCCCACACCCCAGCCAGGCATTACTACCAGCAGCAGATGCGTTATCTGCCCCCACATCCTCAGGGTTCCTATTAGAATGACAAAAACGCGTTTTGTCAAATGCGTTTTTGTCAACACATGTAGGATGAACAGGCAAAACAGCAAAGCGGCTATTCAGTGAATTCTTTCCCTGGGAAAGAAGTTGCTTGACCACTTCTTTGTTTTGCCTGTTCTGAAGTGTAGTGTGGTCCCTTGTCCAGTATAGCTCCCGAGCATGATTGTGCAACAGTTACTGACCTTAGGGTTAGGGTGCGGGTTAAGATAAGTGCATATGTATGAATGTGTTTGCTGTTTTTTATTTTGCGTTAGATGTATGGTTGAGTTACGTGTGTATTTTTTTTAGCTGTTTACTTTTGTTTTGGGGGGTAGGATTAGGGTTAAGGTAAGTGTGTATCTGTTTGGAACTGTTTATGTAAATGTGTGAGAGTTACTGACCTTAGGGTTATGGTGCGGGTTAAGGTAAGTGCATATGTTTTAAAATGTTTACTGTTTTTTTTTTTTTGTTAGATGTATGGTTGGGTTACGTGCATATGTGTATTTATTTGTTTACTGGTTTTTGGGGGGGTATAATTAGGGTTAGGGTATGTGTGTATGTGTATGGAAGTGTTTAATGTTTTTTTTTTTTTTTGGTGGTTGGAACAGCGATTTATTTCCCTAGGAAAGAAATCGCTGTTCTGTGGTTTTGACATTTTCAGCTTTCACAGAATATGTGTCGATGAAACACCATTTGCTGTTTTCAGCGTTTGGTGTTTTAATATGAACCCCATCCTCACAGGCTCCAGCTACCGTATCCCACACAATAATGTCAGAATTACCCACAACAAACATTACAATTGCCACTCGGAATTTGTTGTCTATGCAGCCATCTGCTACAGTTGCAATTCCTTCTATATTGGAAAAACAATCAGGAAATTATCTGACAGGGCCAAAGAACACCTAGCCGCCATCAGGAATAAAGACAAAAGCAACACCCTGGGCTGACACAGCCTTCCTTGCACTAACTTCAACAAATTTTATTTTTTTATTTTGGAACAAGTCAAACAGTTTTTTGGCGACTGCGAGACCTTGCTCGAGCTCAAAGAATTGAAGTAACAAATCTTACTAGACGCGGAATCAAGCCCCGGGCTAAACAAAAGTACCAACTTAAAATGTGCGCTAAAATGGTACAGTTGACCACGCCCTCCTCTGCATCCCATTAGTGTTCTGCACCCAGTAAAGCTTTCCTTGCCTTCAGCCTATTGGCTCTCAGGGACCTAACCAGCGGCTGGACTATGTTATCTCCCACCACGCTGTGATTGAGTGTTATGCTGTTCAAGCCTCATCTGATTGGCTCTACCCCTCAAACACTCATCGGTGCCGACCCCCGAATGCTTATCCTCGCATTGGTGCCCGCCCAGTTTAGCCACCCCACCCTATTGATGACCGCAGGGATGTAGGACTGTATCTAATTGGTCGACCCTCCCCAACTACAATTGGGTGCAGTATGAACGAAGGCAGAAGCGGATTGTTGACCTGCTAACACCAGTCAGACCTGATTGGTTCCAATCCTTCCCTCTACTACTGGGCAACTCTCGGCCATGCAGGTAGGGGTTTGGAGCTACAATGATTCCCCTTGATTGGACAAAGGATATGAAGGGGCACCCCTGATTGGTAAAGTTCTCCTGACACCCTTTGGATGCGCTCTATACCACCAGCCCCCCCCCCCCCATTGGAGGACAGCCCTACACAGTCTCCTCTCCTGAATTTCCTATGGATAACTGATCTCTCTGCATTAGCCGCTTCCACTCTACTAAGTCCTGAGAGAAAAACACATAGGCAACATATTAACATCAACATATTAAAAACCTTTTGATTAACCAGTTTGATAAATACAAATGAACTAATATAAACATTATAAATGAAATGAAAATGACAACTTTTATCAACATAAATAACAACTTTTAACCATGTTACACCAACTAAATCTGTTAGGGTGGGTTATGATAGCTAAGAAATAGGAAAGCATTCCATGATACCTTACTGAAACTTTGGTGGGCACATTTAGAAGCCCTCCTTATAAGGAGAAAGACATGAATGACATCCGTTCAACACTGTTTTGAATTAATTTTATTGGTCCTAATGTACTAATGTATTTGCATGGCAGATTACGTATTTTATTAGGCTCTGAGTCGTGTGCACTATAAAAGTTCTTGTGCTTCTGTAACTGTAAACTATATACTCTGAAGAAGTTCGAATGAACAATAAACGAACAAAAGCACTAAGTAACAGTTCTGCCTCCACGTGTCCTTCTTCCATTGAATGGCATTTTTTGTTAGATAGTGAAGTTTTACCTGTTTTTAATATCTATATATCTATATCTATATATTTATATATATATATATATATATATATATATATATATATACATATATATATATATATATATATATATATATATATATATATCTATATATGTATATCTATATCTCTCTCTCTCTATATATATATATATATATAATATATATATATATATATATATATATATATATATATATATATATATATATATATGTATATATCTATATATATGTATATATCTATATATATATATATATATATATATATATATATATATATATATATGTATATATCTATATATATATATATATATATATATATATATATATATCTATATCTATATATATGTATATATATATATATCTATATATATATCTATATATATATATATATATATATATATATATATATATATATATATATATATATATATATATATATATATATATATGTATCTATATATATATATATATATATATTTTATTTAATTTATTTATTTTTATTTATTTTACATTTGTTGACCGGGCTAGTCTAGCTGGATACATGTCCATTTTCAGTAGAGGCCCGGGGAGAAAAGCTCCAAGAAATCATACATAGTTAAAACAGAAGTTATTACAGATATTATAAAACAGCAAGTATTACAAAAGCCAATTATAATAACATTTTTTTTTATTCCCCCCCCCACAGGTACATACAAATTGCAAAACACTTAGTGATTTCATGATCTGGTGCAAGATACATATATGTTGTATAATAGTATTTTAAAGAATACGTAAATGGAAGAAAAGAAAGGATGTAGGGTGAGGTATAGAGGAGAGGAAAATAATTAGTCTGGGTTAGTACAGGAGCATAGCCAGTGTTTATTGAGGTATAGTTTAGGTTCTTTTTAAAAAGTGAGAGAGAAGACTGAGAAGTGATTTCTGAGGGTAGTACATACATATATATACATATATATATATATATATATATATATATATATATATAGATTCACTTCAGAAGCTCAAAATACTGAAATCTCGAATTTCAGTATCTCGAGCCGAAGAAGTCGAATCCACAAAACAACGAAAAAACAAAAACACAGAATTCAAAACCTCGAATACCGGAAGTTTTGAATTTTGCGGTTTTACTACACACACACAGACACACACACACACCATCCACCACACAAACACACACAATCACTCTACTACATATAATATGGGTGGCAAGCTCCCCTGCACCCCCCCATGTGGAGGCCTGCGCCCCCCACACCCCCCTACTTAAATATTCTCACTCCGAGGTCGCACTACATACAAACACACACAAAACACCACCACACAAGCTACTTTCTCTTCGCACACACACATCACAGCAACAAAACACACTGACACACACCACAGCCCCTACCCAAACCCCTTAACAGACACACACACTTACCTGAATACATGACCATAGCGGAACTTTAGAAACCGAAATTCAAAACCTTCGGTATTCGAGGTTTTGAATTTCACGCTTCTAAACTTTTACTATTATGTGTATTCGGTTTCTTCAGCTCGAAATACTGAAATTCGAGATTTCAGTATTTCGAGCTTCTGAACGGAACCCATATATATATATATATATATATATATATATATATATATATATATATATAGATCTATCTATCTGTATCTATATATATATATATATATATATATATATATATATATATATATATATTATATCTATATATATATATATATATATATATATATATATATATATATATATATATATATATCTATATATATCTATATATATCTCTCTCTATATATATATACACACATACATACTTATATATATATATATATATATATATATATATATATATATTAAATATAAACCGGTGACTGAAGGAAGATAATTGAAAAGTATAAATAAAAAACTTCCATATGGTGAAAAAAATAAACATATGGAAATAAAAACAAACCCAAAGAGAGGTTAATTTTAGCTGTCGCTCTTTTACTGTACTAGAACTTCTTCAGAATGACAGTTAAATGCATCAACAATCTAAATTTAAATACTATATGAAACCACCAATTTATATATATATATATATATATATATATATATATATATAATATATATATATATATATATGCATATATATATTTATATATATATATATATATGTATATATATATATATATATATATATATATATATATATATATATATATATATATACACATATATAGATATATATATTTATTTTATATTTGTTGATCGGGATAGTCCGACAGGATGCATGTCCATTTTCAGCAGAGGCCCGGGGAGAAAAGCTCCAAGGGTAAGCAGATACAGCACTGCATAATACCAGCATTACATATTACAGACTGTTTACAGAGATTGCATAAGTAAACAAGTTAAACAAGTTCCACAGGTTAGAGTTAATCCCGAGCGTAAATCAGGATTAAATTAAATTACACAGTAAAATGGTTAACAGATTTATACACATTCTAGAGAGAGTTAGCCAGGCTTGATACATTGACATAACCAGTTAAGTGATAAATGTTGTTTGAGTCTAGTTTTAAATTGACCTAAGGTGGAAAGTAAGGTAATATCAGCTGGAAGAGAGTTCCAGGATCTACTTACAGAGTTTGCAAAGAGAGAGTCACTGGCTGTGTTATTAATTTTTCTAGTCTGATTTTGTAGTTTGTTAGAGGATCGAAGCGGTCTAGGATTGTTATAGGGGTTGATAATATTTTTAAGTGCAGGAGTATTGTCCGGATTATAGAGGATTTTATAGGCCATAATCAGTTGGTTATAGTGGATTAGGCTGGGTAGTTCAAGCCACCCAAGCTGATTTAGATTGATACAATGATGTGTCCTAAAAGGCAGCCCAGTGGCAAACCCGGCAATGTGGTTGTAGCAAATTGAGAGTTTGTTAAGGACAGTCTTGTTTAAATTTGAGAGTAGAGGGGATGCATACAGAAGGGTTGAAAGAAGGTGAGAGCGAGCTATGGCAATTTTAGCTGGAGGGGTTAGGAAGGTTCATAGGTTGGTACTAGGCTATCAGCCCTAGGGCCTATACACGCCTAGCCATAACAATTCCCTGGCTATTTCTTCCCACACTATTTACTTCCCTGGACCCCTGTCTAGCAGGGCGACTGACGTGATCCCCAGGGTGAATTTCCTTTCTCCCATCCAATCATCAAGGTTCCTTTTGAAGAGGACCAAAGAGGCACTCTGCTTGACATGTATGGGCAATCTATTCCAGAGTCTGGGGAGTCTCTGGGTCAGGAACCTATCCCTCCAGCATGTTTTGTTTATTGTGATGACAAGGTTTAGATCCCGGGAGCGTGTGGCTCTGAGGGATTGGGATTTCTTTAAGTGTAGCATGTCCAACAGCTCTGGGTTTGACATGGCCTTGTATGTTAAGGAAAGATCGCCTCCGAGTAGACGATATGCGACAGAGTATAGCTGGAGTTTTTTAAGGCGGTCAGCGTAGGGCATCTGCTTTAGGCCTGCGATTCTTTTAGTGAGGTATTTCTGCAGCCTTTCCAGTTGCTGCAGATGTCTTGAGAGGTACATACCAAATGGGGCGTTGTATTCTATAATGGGTCTAATGAGGGATGAGTACAGTGGGACAATGACCTCCTTTTTTCTGGATGAAAAGCCCTTAGTGATGAGGTGTGCCACACAGAAGGATTTCCTGACTGTTGTGGCAATGTGGTTGTCGAAGGTGAGACCACTGTCCACCTGTGTCCCTAAGTCTTTTATCACACTTTCGGTGTTTAGCGTACTGCCACCTATATGGTAATTCATGGATACATGTTTTTTCCCAAAGGGGATAACTATACATTTCTTGGCATTGAGCTTGAGCCCATGGCTCTGGCACCAAGCATCTGTTTCTGTAAGGCCCTTTTGTAGAGTATCCACATCATTTGGGGATTCAATAATGGCTCCCAGTTTGCAGTCATCTGCGAACATTGTTATCCAGAGTCCCTTAGTGTTGGCCTGTACTTCAGAGAAGTAGATGCCAAACAAGAGCGGTCCCAGGACTGAACCCTGAAGTACTCCACTTGTCACTTGTCTGGAGCTGGATTTGGAATCAACTACTTTTACAGTGTGGGTTCTATCAGTAAGCCAGTTAGCAACCCATTGGGTGACATAGGGATTAATGCCCAGCTTAGTACGTTTATCTATGATTCCAGAGTGGGGGATGGTGTCAAAGGCCTTGACAAGGTCTAGATAGGCTGTGTGGACCACCTTACCCTTGTCCATGGCTCTGAAGACTAATTCAAAGAAGTCAATCAGGTTCAGGAGACAAGATCGGCCCTTCATGAACCCAAACTGGGTGGGGTCCAGTGTTTGAAGGTTGCCAATGTCTTTGTTTATAAGTTCCATGATAATACGCTCCATGGCCTTGCAGATAAGGCTTGTCAGACTGATGGAACGGTAGTTTCCGGGATCCAAGGTGGATCACCCCTTGTGGAGTGGGATAACTGTAGCTCTGCGCCACTCAGTGGGCACGAAACCTGAGGTGAGGCTATGATTAAACATGACACTTAGGTGAGGTGCCAGTTCATATTGTAGTTCATGTAGTATACAGCCCGGGATGTCATCTGGTCCCATGGATGCTGTATTCTTAGCTTTGGAGAGTGCGTTTTTTACCTGTGTGGCCGTTATTACCGGAATTTGGCAATTTTCCAGTATTGAGATGGGCCATTTAGGGGGTGAGAGGGGGGTGAAGTTGGCACTGAATCGATCTGGCAGGATATTGGCAATATCCTTGGGATCAGTATATTTAATGCCATTCTGTTTTAGCTCAGAGCAGATCTGAGCATTGCCATTTAGATTCTTGACATAGTTATAGAATGTCTTGTGGTTGTCTTTGAAATCTTTGGCAATTTTATTTTCTTAACTAGCTTTGGAGGATTTTATGAGTTATCTCAGTTTCTTACTGAGGCTGGTAAGGAAGTTTTTTGCATCCTGGGATTTTTCTCTTTTCTGCAACAGTTTCTTCCTTTTGTTGTAAAGTTTGTTTATGGCAGGGGACCACCAGATTGGCTTCTTTTTTTTGGATGAGAGCATCTTGGTTCTATTTGGGATGGCATGATTTATGCATGAGTGGATGTGCTCATACAGTGCCTTAGTGTAGGATTCAGCAGTTGAACTTTCAGCTGCCGTCTGCATGGGTGTCATGAAGTTTGTCACTTCTGACTTGAGTAGCATGAAGTTGGCTTTGGAGAAGTTTTTTATGGAGGTTTCCTTACTGGGGGGTGGGGGTGGGATGTGGATGTTAAGGGTGATTAGCTTATGGTCAGACCTGACTAACGAGGGGGTGACCATAGGTGTGGAGCATTGATTTCCCATGTTGGTAATGACCAGGTTTAGGATATTGGAGCCCCTGGTGGGACTATGGATTAGTTGATCCAGGGCGTTGGAATTTATGAATTCCAAGAACCATTGGGCAAAGGTGGTACATGAGTAGTTTTCCCAGTTAATGGCAGGGTAGTTAAAATCACCCAGTATTAGGGTGTTTGGTTCTATCTTAATATTTTCCAGTATGTTTAGAAAGGTGTAGTGAGAATCTTGGGGTATGGTGGGGGATCTGTAGCAAGCTACAATTTGGATTGCAGTCTTACCTAGTGTTAGTTGCACCTGGAGAATTTCAGACACATTGTGTTGGGCAACTAGCCTGGTGGTGTGAATATCCTTGGTAAATATTGACACTCCTCCACCTTTAGTATTTCGGTCCTGCTTTGGTGGCCGAAAAGTGTGGTAAGAGTTGTAGCCTGGTATTGCAGGGGTGCTTTCTGGAGCCTTGATCCAGGTCTCAGTTACTGCACAGATATCAATGTTCTCCATTTTTAGGAGTGCCTCGAGAGAGTGCATTTTGAGGTTTAGACTTGAGTAGCATTACCTTCAGATTTTGCATGCTTGTACCTGTTACGGTGGTGGTTTTGTCCTTTGAACTTTGCCTAAAAAAGGCACTATAGGGGTGGCAAGAGCCTTAGCCAGTAAAGTGAATCCCAGGGGCGACAGGTGCAGACCATCTCTGGCAAAGCATCATGGTCTGTCAGTCATGTCATCCCAGGCAGACAGATACTGGATCCCCTTTGAATGACACCAGAAGCTTAGCCAATTGTTGAAGTCAATCATTTTGTCCTTATATTGTGGTATCATTCTGGGCGAAGGCAGGATGCTACTCAGGGCTAGGGTCATACTTGCCTGGGCCACATGATCTGAAAGCTCTTCCATATCTCTTTTCATGTAGTCCAGGGAGGTACGTCTCAAGTCATTCACTCCAACATGGACAATGACAGAGTCATATTTGTACTTGTTGTGGAGTGACTTGAGTGCATGCGTTATGTGGCAGATCCTGGCACCCGACAGGCAGCTGACTGTAATTTTCTCCTTGTTCAACCTGGTGAGAGGAACATCAGTGTGCCAGACTATAGAGTCACCTATGACTAAAGTGTTAGGTACATTGTCTTGCCTTAGGGGCTGTTGCTGGGTGGCACACAGGTGTTGTGAACTATGTGACACTTTGGTTGTGATTGTTGTTTGCGTTTCAGCTTCAGAGGTCCTTGTTGCTTGGGCAGGTTACAGTTAAGAACCTCTGCATATGTGGATTTAGTGTTGCTATATGTGGGTGTTGGTGGTGTGGCTTTAGAAGGGCTATGTGTTGCTTGAGGTGTAGTGTGGGTGTTAACCTTCTCCTCTTGACTGTCTAGTACAATCTTGGGTGGAGAGAGCTTTACTTCCATTTTGGCTATGTAAGTGCATCTCTCACAGGTTGTAGTATTGGTTGGTAGGAGGAGAGGGTTGTCTGTGTACATGAGGCAATTGATGCATTGCCCCAGTATTCCCAGATTCACCAGGTGGACAGGAGAAATCAACGGAAGCTGACCCTTGGGTATGCCTGGTTTGGTGCTTTTTTTTTTTTTTAAAGTACAGGAGCTGTTTTCCCTTACCTTAGCAAGGTACTTTGCAATTATAGGCTGTTTAGTGCCTACTATTAATTTCTCCTTATTAACAAGGAGAGTTGAGTGCTTGTATCAGTTTAAGGCTTCCTAGTGCTTTCCAGCAGGTATTAGAGAAAGTGCTAGTCAAAGGGATGCTTAAAGGTAAGATGAAAAAAAATGCACACTGCAGTGTGCACTAGAGAAGTTAGACGTGAAAGTAGATAACTTATGTTTTACCTGTTTAAAAAGTTAAGGTTTAGTGGAGAGTTACTATTTTTAAAACAGCAAGTCATACAGTAGGATGACCAATAAATTTAAATATTTGAAGGGGAAGGGTTTTTGATTTAGTGATTACTCACACAAGCCAGTTAAAGTAGAGAGGAAATGAGATATATGGTCAGATTAACATAAGAGGCAGGCAACTAGAAAGACAGTGGTATTTAACAAGACAACTGTGACTGGGTGGGAGGGCGGAAAAAAAATTCTGCCTGACTCAGAAGAGAGAGAGAGCTGTGGTCTCTTTTGAAGTTTTAATATGCTGTTAAAGCAGAATGCAAGTAAAACACAAGGTAAAGAAAACAAACTACAGTATTTAAAATATACAAAATACAAAAAATATAAGCAAACTAACCTTTCCTTCACAACAAAGTGTAGCAGAGTCTGGATGAGCCTTTCTGGTAAAGCCCTGAAATGTTTTATTTTACCCCTTAAATGGAAGGTTTAGTTCCTAGCTCCACCCCTCAATTAACAAATGATTAACCTTAAGTGACCTCTTCTGTCTTATGAATGAGTCCTTAATTGATCAGTTCTAATTTCTGCCTGACTCAGTTCTAATTTCTGCTTGACTCAGAAGAGAGAGATAGCTGTGGTCTCTTTTGAGGTTTTAATATGCTGTTAAAGCAGAATGCAAGTAAAACACAAGGTAAAGAAAACAAACTACAGTATTTAAAATATACAAAATACAAAAAATAAAAGCAAACTAACCTTTCCTTCACAGCAAAGTGTAGCAGAGTCTGGATGAGCCTTTCTGGTAAAAGCTTTTATTCTGTAAAGTGACCCTAGTTTTTTATTGATGGTTTTGATAGTTTGGTTAACATGTAGGTCGAATTTTAGATTATTATCTATGATGACACCTAATAGTTTTGTAGAGGGGTCAGGGGAGATTATTGTGCCATCATTTGAATTTATGGTAAAGGTGAAAGCGGTAGACCTACATGTTGGTGAAAATAACAGCATTTTAGTTTTTTTGGGATTTAGAATCAGATGACATTCAGAAAGTCAGTTTTCTATTGTATTAAAGGTGGTCTGGGTAGCTGACCATAACTCTATTGGAGATGTGGCTGAGTAAATCAGAGTAGAGTCATCAGCATATTGGATACAGCTGACTTTTGGGATGACAGTATAAAGGTCGTTAATGAAGATGGAGAACAGCAAGGACCCTAGTATAGAGCCTTGTGGTACTCCAAGGGTGTTAGGTAGAAGGTTAGAGAGTTTGTTCTGCCAAAGGACAGCCTGCTGTCAACCATTCAGGTAGGATTGAAACCACTGAAGGGTTCTAGTATCTAGACAGAATGTTTGCAGGGTGTGAATTAAAAGTTGGTGATCAACCATATCGAATGCCTTAGAAAGATCCAAGAAGAGAGCTGAGGATATATAATTATTGTTGCGATTATGGTTTATGGTGTTGGTAAAGGCTATGAGGGCTGAAGTAGTGCTGTGATGAAGACGGAAGCCATGCTGAGTGTCTGGCATAAGGTGATTCTGGATTAGGTGATGCATGAGTTGTCCAAGAATACATTTTTCCATAATCTTTGCAAGTGGAGAGAGTATAGCTATTGGCCTATAATTGGAGAATTCAGTAGAGATGCCTCCTTTGTGAAGTGGGATTACATAGGATATTTTCCAGATGGTGGGAATTTTAGCTTCTACTATGGTTCGATAGATTAGTATTGAGACGGGGTAAGCAATAGCATCAGCTGATTTTTGTAGGTACTCGGCAGGGAGTTGATCAGCAGAAAGTGTAGTGGGTTTTAATTTTTTGATCAAGGTACAGATAAGTGAAGTGGTGACTGGTTGGAAGCTGAATGCGTGTAGGTTTCTAGGGGTGCTACTTTCAGGACCAGGGGAGCTGAGAGGTAGTTGGCTAGCTAGGGCTTGAATTGTCTCAGTAAAGAATCGGTTAAAACTGTCAGAAACATCTTCAGGGGTTTTATCAATAGTAGCAGCAGGGATTGGGGTTGAAGTTTGTTCAAGATTTAGTAGATTATTTAAACCTGCCCAAAACTTCTGAGGGTTAATTTGATTTACTGTCTGTAAATTACAGTAGTATTGTTTTTTGTCTTGTAAAATGGATTTTTTTAGTTTCGTTCCTGGATTGCTTGTATTTAATGTGATCTTGGGGGTCTTTAGAAGAAAACCATCAAGCCCATGCTTTGTTTCTAAGGGTAATTTTGAGTTTAGACTCTTTAGAAAGCCATGGCAAAGTTTTTGCCTTTGTTCTCTTTGAACAAACAGGTGCATGCAAATCAAGGATCTCAAGGAATTTGTTGTTAAAGTATGCTACTGCTTCCTCTAAAGGGAGGTGTTTTAGAACAGGCAATTACATGCGTTTAGTTCTTGTTGGAATTTGGCAAGGTCAAAGTTTTTATTGTTTCTAACCTTTCTGAGTAAGGGTTGTTGGGAATTAATGGCTTTGTGCTTAATTACGTATGTGAGAAGGTGTTCATTTAGGCCATCAGGGAGGGTACCAGAGGTGTACAGTTGGGGGTGAGTATTTATGAGTACCCAGTCAAGTATGCTTTCTTTTTGGTTGGGTTTACCTATCCTGGTAGGGGTGGATATGATTTCTGTAAATGCATGCAGGTTAATATGGGTGGTTGGGAATTCTGAGAAACAGGTGCCCCAGACTATGTTAAAGTCTCCAAGTAGTAGGGCTTCTTGGGGGTAGTGACATGATAGCCAGTGCAGGATATCTTCAAGTGTAGATATATTGTTACCTGGGGGAATGTACATACATATGATATTAATGCATTTATTTTTATTAAGTTGCAATTTGGTGCCAAGAATCTCTGGGTTATTAATCTGAGGTGGTTGTATTACATCTATGGTGACATTCAACTCAGATTTATAGAGTACAGCTACCCCACCCTCCTTCCTCAAAGCAAGATCCAGCCCGTGTATGTTGTACCCAGGTGATAACACTTCATTGTCTGCAGTGTTAGGTTTTTAACCAGGTTACAGATAAACAGAGAATCTCAGGGGAGTGGACATTCAGAAGTGCATGCAGTTCATGTACCTTGTTATTAATGCTTCTAATATTGAGATGACAGGCTAGGAGAGAGTTAATTGGCTTATTAATTGTAGGTTTGTAGCTTAGATTGGCAGAAGAGGGAGGGTATGTGTATCTGAAGTGGGTGGGCCAGGGTTGGGGTGAATATCACCACCAAGTATTAGGTTAAGTCTATACTTGGTGATGAACTTCAGGAATTTGTTTATTAGTTTGTGGTAGTGTTTGGATCTAGAGCTAATGTGCCTGGGGTTGAGATGTTGATAGATTGAACAAGATGTTGGATAGGACCTTGTACTGTAAGTATGGTTGAAGGTGGGAGGATTTACAGCTGGGGTGATAGTATGGCCTTTCGGGACCTGAAATCCCGTGAGAAACTAGTTTTCATACAAGGTAAGGAGGTAAAAAATTCTGCCTGACTCAGAAGAGTGAGAGAGCTGTAGTCTCTTTTGAAATTTTAATATGCTGTTAAAGCAGAATGCAAGTAAAACACAAGGTAAAGAAAACAAACTGCAGTATTTAAAATATACAAAATACAAAAAATAAAAGCAAACTAACCTTTCCTTCACAGCAAAGTGTAGCAGAGTCTGGATGAGCCTTTCTGGTAAAGCTCAGAAATGTTTTATTTTACCCCTTAAATAGAAGGTTTAGTTCCTAGCTCCACCCCTCAGTTAACAAATGATTAACCTTAAGTGACCTCTTCTATCTTATGAATGAGTCCTTAATTGATCAGTTCTAATTTCTGCCTGACTCGGATCTAATTTCTGCCTGGCTCAGAAGAGAGAGAGAGCTGTGGTCTCTTTTGAAGTTTTAATATGCTGTTAAAGCAGAATGCAAGTAAAACACAAGGTAAAGAAAACAAACTACAGTATTTAAAATATACAAAATACAAAAAATAAAAGCAAACTAACCTTTCCTTCACAGCAAAGTGTAGTAGAGTCTGGATGAGCCTTTCTGGTAAAAGCTTTTATTCTGTAAAGTGACCCTAGTTTTTTATTGATGGTTATGATAGTTTGGTTAACATGTAGGTCGAATTTTAGATTATTATCTATGATGACACCTAATAGTTTTGTAGAGGGGTCAGGGGAGATTATTGTGCCATCATTTGAATTTATGGTAAAGGTGAAAGTGGTAGACCTACATGTTGGTGAAAATAACAGCATTTTAGTTTTTTTGGGATTTAGGATCAGATGACGTTCAGAAAGCCAGTTTTCTATTGTATTAAAGGTGGTCTGGGTAGCTGACCATAACTATATTGGAGATGTGGCTGAGTAAATCAGAGTAGAGTCATCAGCATATTGGATACAACTGACTTTTGGGATGACAGTATAAAGGTCGTTAATGAAGATGGAGAACAGCAAGTGCCATAGTATAGAGCCTTGTGGTACTCCAAGGGTGTTAGGTAGAAGGTTAGAGAGTTTGTTCTGCCAGAGGACAGCCTGCTGTCAACCATTTAGGTAGGATTGAAACCACTGAAGGGTTCTAGTATCTAGACAGAATGTTTGCAGGGTGTGAATTAAAAGTTGGTGATCAAACATATCGAATGCCTTGGAAAGATCCAAGAAGAGAGCTGAGGATATATAATTATTGTTGCGATTATGGTTTATGGTGTTGGTAAAGGCTAGGAGGGCTGAAGTAGTGCTGTGATGAAGACGGAAGCCATGCTGAGTGTCTGCCATAAGATGATTCTGGATTAGGTGATGCATGAGTTGTCCATGAATACATTTTTCCATAATCTTTGCAAGTGGAGAGAGTATAGCTATTGGCCTATAACTGGAGAATTCAGTAGAGATGCCTCCTTTGTGAAGTGGGATTACATAGGATATTTTCCAGATGGTGGGAATTTTAGCTTCTACTATGGTTCGATAGATTAGTATTGAGATGGGGTAAGCAATAGCATCAGCTGATTTTTGTAGGTACTCGGCAGGGAGTTGATCAACAGAAAGTGTAGTGGGTTTTAATTTTTTGATCAAGGTACGGATAAGTGAAGTGGTGACTGGTTGGAAGCTGAATGCATGTAGGTTTCTAGGGGTGCTACTTTCAGGACCAGGGGAGGTGGGAGGTAGTTGGCTAGCTAGGGCTTGAATTGTCTCGGTAAAGAATCGGTTAAAACTGTCAGAAACATCTTCAGGGATTTTATCAATAGTAGCAGCAGGGATTGGGGTTGAAGTTTGTTCAAGATTTAGTAGATTATTTAAACCTGCCCAAAACTTCTGAGGGTTAATTTGATTTACTGTCTGTAAATTACAGTAGTATTGTTTTTTGTCTTGTAAAATGGATTTTTTAGTTTCGTTCCTGGATTGCTTGTATTTAATGTGATCTTGGGGGTCTTTAGAAGAACACCATAAAGCCCATGCTTTGTTCCTAAGGGGAATTTTGAGTTTAGACTCTTTAGAAAGCCATGGCAAAGTTTTTGCTTTTGTTCTCTTTGAACAAACAGGTGCATGCAAATCAAGGATCTCAAGGAATTTGTTGTTAAAGTATGCTACTGCTTCCTCTAAGGGGAGGTGTTTTAGAACAGGCCAATTACATGCGTTTAGTTCTTGTTGGAATTTGGCAAGGTCAAAGTTTTTATTGTTTCTAACCTTTCTGAGTAAGGGTTGTTGGGAATTAATGGCTTTGTGCTTAATTACGTATGTGAGAAGGTGTTCATTTAGGCCATCAGGGAGGGTACCAGAGGTGTACAGTTGGGGGTGACTATTTCTGAGTACCCAGTCAAGTATACTTTCTTTTTGGTTGGGTTTACCTATCCTGGTAGGGGTGGATATGATTTCTGTAAATGCATGCAGGTTAATATGGGTGGTTGGGAATTCTGAGGAACAGGTGCCCCAGTCTATGTTAAAGTCTCCAAGTAGTAGGGCTTCTTGGGGGTAGTGACATGATAGCCAGTGCAGGATATCTTCAAGTGTAGATATATTGTTACCTGGAGGAATGTACATACATATGATATTAATGCATTTATTTTTATTAAGTTGCAATTTGGTGCCAAGAATCTCTGGGTTATTAATCTGAGGTGGTTGTATTACATCTATGGTGACATTCAACTCAGATTTATAGAGTACAGCTACCCCACCCCCCTTCCTCGAAGCAAGATCCAGCCTGTGTATGTTGTACCCAGGTGGTAACACTTCATTGTCTGTAGTGTTAGGTTTTTAACCAGGTTACAGATAAACAGAGAATCTCAGGGGAGTGGACATCCAGAAGTGCATGCAATTCATGTACCTTGTTATTAATGCTTCTAATATTGAGATGACAGGCTAGGAGAGAGTTAGTTGGCCTATTAATTGTAGGTTTGTAGCTTAGATTGGCAGTAGAGGGGGTATGTGTATCTGAAGTGGGTGGGCCAGGGTTGGGGTGAATATCACCACCAAGTATTAGGTTAAGTCTATACTTGGTGATGAACTTCAGGAATTTGTTTATTAGTTTGTGGTAGTGTTTGGATCTAGAGCTAATGTGCCTGGGGTTGAGATGTTGATAGACTGAACAAGATGTTGGACAGGACCTTGTACTGTAAGTATGGTTGAAGGTGGGAGGATTTACAGCTGGGGTGATAGTATGGCCTTTCGGGACCTGAAATCCCGTGAGAAACTAGTTTTCATACAAGGTAAGGAGGCAAAAAATTCTGCCTGACTCAGAAGAGAGAGAGAGCTGTGGTCTCTTTTGAAATTTTAATATGCTGTTAAAGCAGAATGCAAGTAAAACACAAGGTAAAGAAAACAAACTACAGTATTTAAAATATACAAAATACAAAAAAATAAAAGCAAACTAACCTTTCCTTCACAGCAAAGTGTAGCAGAGTCTGGATGAGCCTTTCTGGTAAAGCTCAGAAATGTTTATTTTACCCCTTAAATAGAAGGTTTAGTTCCTAGCTCCAGCCCTCAGTTAACAAATGATTAACCTTAAGTGACCTCTTCTATCTTATGAATGAGTCCTTAATTGATCAGTTCTAATTTCTGCCTGACTCAGTTCTAATTTCTGCCTGACTCAGAAGAGAGAGAGAGCTGTGGTCTCTTTTGAAGTTTTAATATGCTGTTAAAGCAGAATGCAAGTAAAACACAAGGTAAAGAAAACAAACTACAGTATTTAAAATATACAAAATACAAAAATGAAAGCAAACTAACCTTTCCTTCACAACAAAGTGTAGTAGAGTCTGGATGAGCCTTTCTGGTAAAAGCTTTTATTCTGTAAAGTGACCCTAGTTTTTTATTGATGGTTTTGATAGTTTGGTTAACATGTAGGTCGAATTTTAGATTATTATCTATGATGACACCTAATAGTTTTGTAGAGGGGTCAGGGGAGATTATTGTGCCATCATTTGAATTTATGGTAAAGGTGAAAGCGGTATACCTACATGTTGGTGAAAATAACAGCATTTTAGTTTTTTTGGGATTTAGGATCAGATGACGTTCAGAAAGCCAGTTTTCTATTGTATTAAAGGTGGTCTGGGTAGCTGACCATAACTCTATTGGAGATGTGGCTGAGTAAATCAGAGTAGAGTCATCAGCATATTGGATACAGCTGACTTTTGGGATGACAGTATAAAGGTCGTTAATGAAGATGGAGAACAGCAAGGGCCCTAGTATAGAGCCTTGTGGTACTCCAAGGGTGTTAGGTAGAAGATTAGAGAGTTTGTTCTGCCAGAGGACAGCCTGCTGTCAACCATTCAGGTAGAATTGAAACCACTGAAGGGTTCTAGTATCTAAACAGAATGTTTGCAGGGTGTGAATTAAAAGTTGGTGATCAAACATATCGAATGCCTTGGAAAGATCCAAGAAGAGAGATGAGGATATATAATTATTGTTGCGATTATGGTTTATGGTGTTGGTAAAGGCTATGAGGGCTGAAGTAGTGCTGTGATGAAGACGGAAGCCATGCTGAGTGTCTGCCATAAGGTGATTCTGAATTAGGTGATGCATGAGTTGTCCATGAATACATTTTTCCATAATCTTTGCAAGTGGAGAGAGTATAGCTATTAGCCTATAATTGGAGAATTCAGTAGAGATGCCTCCTTTGTGAAGTGGGATTACATAGGATATTTTCCAGATGGTGGGAATTTTAGCTTCTACTATGGTTCAATAGATTAGTATTGAGATGGGGTAAGCAATAGTATCAGCTGATTTTTGTAGGTACTCGGCAGGGAGTTGATCAGCAGAAAGTGTAGTGGGTTTTAATTTTTTGATCAAGGTACGGATAAGTGAAGTGGTGACTGGTTGGAAGCTGAATGCCTTTAGGTTTCTAGGGGTGCTACTTTCAGAACCAGGGGAGCTGGGAGGTAGTTGGCTAGCTAGGGCTTGATTTGTCTCAGTAAAGAATCGGTTAAAACTGTCAGAAACATCTTCAGGGGTTTTATCAATAGTAGCAGCAGGGATTGGGGTTGAAGTTTGTTCAAGATTTAGTAGATTATTTAAACCTGCCCAAAACTTCTGAGGGTTAATTTGATTTACTGTCTGTAAATTACAGTAGTATTGTTTTTTGTCTTGTAAAATTGATTGTTTAGTTTCGTTCCTGGATTGCTTGTATTTAATGTGATCTTGGGGGTCTTTAGAAGAACACCATAAAGCCCATGCTTTGTTTCTAAGGGTAATTTTGAGTTTAGACTCTTTAGAAAGCCATGGCAAAGATTTTGCCTTTGTTCTCTTTGAACAAACAGGTGCATGCAAATCAAGGATCTCAAGGAATTTTTTATTAAAGTATGCTACTGCTTCCTCTAAGGGGAGGTGTTTTAGAACAGGCCAATTACATGCGTTTAGTTCTTGTTGGAATTTGGCAAGGTCAAAGTTTTTATTGTTTCTAACCTTTCTGAGTAAGGGTTGTTGGGAATTAATGGCTTTGTGCTTAATTACATATGTGAGAAGGTGTTCATTTAGGCCATCAGGGAGGGTACCAGAGGTGTACAGTTGGGGGTGACTATTTCTGAGTACCCAGTCAAGTATGCTTTCTTTTTGGTTGGGTTTACCTATCCTGGTAGGGGTGGATATGATTTCTGTAAATGCATGCAGGTTAATATGGGTGGTTGGGAATTCTGAGGAACAGGTGCCCCAGTCTATGTTAAAGTCTCCAAGTAGTATGGCTTCTTGGGGGTAGTGACATTATAGCCAGTGCAGGATATCTTCAAGTGTAGATATATTGTTACCTGGGGGAATGTACATACATATGATATTAATGCATTTATTTTTATTAAGTTGCAATTTGGTGCCAAGAATCTCTGGGTTATTAATCTGAGGTGGTTGTATTACATCTATGGTGACATTCAACTCAGATTTATAGAGTACAGCTACCCCACCCCCTTCCTCGAAGCAAGATCCAGCCTGTGTATGTTGTACCCAGGTGGTAACACTTCATTGTCTGTAGTGTTAGGTTTTTAACCAGGTTACAGATAAACAGAGAATCTCAGGGGAGTGGACATCCAGAAGTGCATGCAATTCATGTACCTTGTTATTAATGCTTCTAATATTGAGATGACAGGCTAGGAGAGAGTTAGTTGGCCTATTAATTGTAGGTTTGTAGCTTAGATTGGCAGTAGAGGGAGTATGTGTATCTGAAGTGGGTGGGCCAGGGTTGGGGTGATTATCACCACCAAGTATTAGGTTAAGTCTATACTTGGTAATGAACTTCAGGAATTTGTTTATTAGTTTGTGGTAGTGTTTGGATCTAGAGCTAATGTGCCTGGGGTTGAGATGTGGATAGACTGAACAAGATGTTGGATAGGACCTTGTACTGTAAGTATGGTTGAAGGTGGGAGGATTTACAGCTGGGGTGATAGTATGGCCTTCCGGGACCTGAAATCCCGTGAGAAACTAGTTTTCATACAAGGTAAGGAGGTATGGTGCGAACAAGAGGGGTAGTAAAGAGGAGTATATCATTATCTGTGATTCAGCTAGTGAGGTAAGGAACTGTTTTACCTGGTGATGCAACACCAGAAGATAGAGTGGTGAGGTAAAGGTACTGGAAGGTGGATGGGAGAATGCCAGATGAAAGCTAATAGGTGCTATTAAAATGTAGGTAAAAGAATGGGGGTGGGAGGAATTATCCCAGATGAAAGCAGATAGCATCTAGAAACTGGGGGAGTGGCTATAGTACTACAAATTTTGAGGTACTGGGGGCAGGAGGTAATTGGGGGCAGGGAGGGGAGTGAAGAGAGCCTGAGCGTAGCGAGGGCGAATGTAGCAGGGCTATTGCAGTTTACAAGGTTTCCTAAGGTGTCCTAAAGCTATAAGGTAAGTATTATAGCTCTTAATGTAAGAGTCAGTTTACTTAAGTTACAGGGGAAGGAGGCAAACACTCAAGTAGAAAAAAGATCCATATGGCTGGCCAAAATGGTGACCTGCAAAATTTCACAGCACTGTAAGTGAAAGCTTAACAAATGTTTTTGTGTGCAACCTACTCTGCTTAAATGCTGAGAGAAACTGATTTTGTTATGGTGACCAGTTGCAGTCCTGTAGACTCCGTTTTGTAGGGAACTGTAGAGTTCAACTAGGAAAAGAGAAAATATTTTATATATATATATATATATATATATATATATATATATATATATATATATATATATATATATATATATATATATATATATATTTATATCTATATCTATATATATGTATATGTATCTCCATATATGTATTTATCTATATCTATCTATATATATATAGATATATATATATATATATATGATTAGAAATGATCAGCGACAACTATATTTTCTGTCTTGAAAGCCAAAGCCTGTCCAGTATGTTTGTTGCTAGAAACTACCCTCAGCAGCTGGTGGCACACATACTAACTGAAGTAACTGACAACAGACACAGCAAGCACAAACCAATATTGCTCTATGGCTTCACACCAAAGCCACGAACCATCTCCCTGGACCGTTGCTGCAGTTTCCCCTTGTCCATCAGCAGGGACGCCCAAGGCATCAAGAACATTGTTACCAGCACCTGGAGCATCATAGCCAGCCACAAGGAACTGAGCCAATCGCTAGGGGACTCCCCCCTCCTTCTCCTTCAAAAGGACTACCTCCCTATGAAGCATATTCGAAAGACCGGACTCCCATTTCATGTTAAACAAAACAGTAACAGAGGCCCCACTGGGCATGTTCACATGCCACGGTTGTGTTGTATGCAATTATATCTTAGTAGGGTCTAGCTTTACTTTTTTTAATAGCAATGTTTCAATCTATTATACCAAACACTTTGATTGTCACAGCAAACCCGTTCTTTACGCTGCTATTTGCAATATCTGTTTTTCCTTCTACATAGGTAAAACAATCAGACGCCTCTCTGATCGCAACAAAGAACACCTAGCAGCAATCCGAGGAGCTCATGACAGCAACGCATTGGGGAGACACAGCTGAGCATGCCGATTATTCACCAGCTTCAAATTTCTAATCATAGACTACATTGAGGAGTTCGTGGGGGACAATAACTCTTTACTCAAGCTCAAGGAGCTCAAATGGCAACTGTTAATGGATGCTGAAAATGGATTTGGTTTAAATGAAAACCTCAATATCAAATGCGCACTTAGATGGCTCGTTTGAATCCATTCAGTTCCATAGAATACACCCGCAGGCTTCAAGAAAGTGCTTCTTCCTAACCATTGGTCTATTAAAGCATAGCTAGGTTCCCATAGGCTAAACCAAGCTGACCAATCACTGCTCTATATTTTCCTAACTCGCAGGCATCATTCCATTGGTCATAACTGTGCAGGCCTAAATCTCATTGGTCCTTTCCATTTCTCCAATCAAAATCATAATTTTCGCTGCTGTTTTGTAGTACTTTATACAGTAAGTAAATGTAATTCTATTAGTTCTGATGATGTTCTAAAATCAATAAAGAACGAAAGTGCTCAACTATCAAGTTCACCTCAGAGTCATTCATGTTAGCAAACTGTAGTATGTAATTTTCATACGTTTTTTCTACGTTAGTAGTTTTTTTGTGTTTTCAGCATTAGTATTTGTTCCGATACTACCACTGCATGGAGGACCAACAGACCAGCGAACTAGACTCTAGTAGCCATTCCACACTCAGGCCTACCACAACAACAGATTTCACCCCATTAGTATTCGACCTAGCAGAAACCAACAACAGGGCCCAGCAGTTGCTTATCCAATGCAACTGCCATATGAACAGACTGCCAGCACAACCATCAGGAGAACCTCCCAGCTCTCCACTACTCTTCTCACAAGAAGAATATCCTAGCAATGCAAATGAACAACCACAGCAGACCACAGGACAACAGCGACTGATGGAACCAAAGACAAGACAGCAATCTCAAGTTCCCAGCTCCGTACTGCAATTCATCAACACCCAAGCAGGAATTAACCCGTTCCTACCACAAGATACCAATAGCCCCCCCGGACAACATTTCAGTACCTCCTCCGATGCCCAGATCCCCTGACTGCATATCTCTAATATACAAACTGAAATGCCAGCTTATACTGTACAAAAACATTGAATATGATATCCTGTTTCTCAGCTCATGCCTCCAACATAACATAGTGCTGCAAGGACTCTGGTTCTACAGATTCCCCAAAGGCATCAACAGAAACTCCTTTGTTTACAAAGACCTGGTTAAAATCTACAACGAAGCAGGTCTGGCCACCATCACAGTCCTAAACCAAGATAAACTGAGACTAGAAGCCTTGAAAAAGGACATAAGCGAGCTTCATAAAGCCGTAGTAGCACACGAGGACTTCCTCTATGAGCGGCACATTTTGGATAGGATTAACCCCAAAAACACTCAGCATATAGCCTCCCAAATCCAGCACAAAAAGCACAAAGTAGAAAGAGATGGGATTAATTACAGTAATGATACAGCATACAGCCTCGCCGATGAGAGAGGCATCCACAGAGGATTAATTACAGTAATGATACAGCATACAGCCCCGCCCATGAGAGAGGCATCCACAGAGGATTAATTACAGTAATGATACAGCATACAGCCTCGCCCATGAGAGAGGCATCCACAGAGGATTAATTACAGTAATGATACAGCATACAGCCTCGCCCTTGAGAGAGACATCCGCAGAGGATTAATTACAGTAATGATACAGCATACAGCCTCGCCCATGAGAGAGACATCCGCAGAGGATTCATTACAGTAATGATACAGCATACAGCCTCGCCCATGAGAGAGGCATCCACAAAGGATTAATTACAGTAATGATACAGCATAAAGCCTCGCCCATGAGAGAGGCATCCACAGAGGATTAATTACAGTAGAAACAGCATACAGCCTCGCCCATGAGAGGCATCCACAGAGGATTAATTACAGTAATGAAACAGCATACAGCCTCGCCCATGAGAGAGGCATCCACAGAGGATTAATTACAGTAATGAAACAGCATACAGCCTCTCCCATGAGAGAGGCATCCACAGAGGATTGATTACAGTAAAGATACAGCATACAGCCTCGCCCATGAGAGAGGCATCCACAGAGGATTAATTACAGTAAAGATACAGCATACAGCCTCGCCCATGAGAGAGGCATCCACAGAGGATTAATTACAGTAAAGATACAGCATACAGCCTCGCCCATGAGAGAGGAATCCACAGAGGATTAATTACAGTAATGATACAGCATACAGCCTCGCCCATGAGAGAGGCATCCACAGAGGATTAATTACAGTAATGATACAGCATACAGCCTCGCCCATGAGAGAGGCATCCACAGAGGATTAATTACAGTAATGATACAGCATACAGCCTCGCCCATGAGAGAGGCATCCACAGAGGATTAATTACAGTAATGATACAGCATACAGCCTCGCCCATGAGAGAGGCATCCACAGAGGATTAATTACAGTAATGAAACAGCATACAGCCTCGTCCATGAGAGAGGCATCCACAGAGGATTAATTACAGTAATGATACAGCATACAGCCACGCCCATGAGAGAGGCATCCACAGAAGATTAATTACAGTAAAGATACAGCATACAGCCACGCCCATGAGAGAGACATCCACAGAGGATTAATTACAGTAATGATACAGCATACAGCCTCTCCCACGAGAGATGCATCCACAGAGGATTAGTAACGGTAATGATACAGCATACAGCCTCACCCACCCAGAGAGGCATCCACAGAGGATTAATAACGGTAACGATACAGCATACAGCCTTGCCCACGAGAGAGGCATCCACAGAGGATTAATAATGGTAACGATACAGCATACAGCCTCGCCCACGAGAGAGGCATCCACAGAGGATTAATAATGGTAACGATACAGCATACAGCCTCGCCCACGAGAGAGGCATCCACAGAGGATTAATAACGGTAATGATACAGCATACAGCCTCGCCCACGAGAGAGGCATCCACAGAAGATTAATAACGGTAATGATACAGCATACAGCCTCGCCCATGAGAGAGGCATCCACAGAGGATTAATAACGGTAATGATACAGCATACAGCCTCGCCCACGAGAGGGGCATCCACAGAGGATTAATAATGGTAATGATACAGCATACAGCCTCGCCCACGAGAGGGGCATCCACAGAGGATTAATTACGGTAATGATACAGCATACAGCCTTGCCCACGAGAGGGGCATCCACAGAGGATTAATTACGGTAATGATACAGCATGCAGCCTTGCCCACGAGAGAGGCATCCACAGAGCATTAATTACGGTAATGATACAGCATGCAGCCTCACCCACAAGAGAGGCATCCACAGAGGATTAACTACAGTAATGATACAGCATGCAGCCTCGTCCACAAGAGAGGCATCCACAGAGGATTAATTACAGTGATGATACAGCATACAGCCTCGCCCACGAGGGAGGCATCCAGAGAGGATTAATTACAGTGATGATACAGCATACAGCCTCGCCCACGAGGGAGGCATCCACAGAGGATTAATTACAGTGACGATACAGCATACAGCCTCGCCCACGAGAGAGGCATCCACAGAGGACTAATTACAGTAATGATACCGCATACAGCCTCGCCCATGAGAGAGGCATCCACAGAGGACTAATTACAGTAATGATACCGCATACAGCCTCTCCCATGAAAGAGGCATCCACAGAGAACTAATTACCGTAATGATGTAGCATACAGCCTCTCCCATGAGAGAGGCATCCACAGAGGACTAATTACAGTAATGATGCAGCATACAGCCTCGCCCATGAGAGAGGCATCCACAGAGGACTAATTACCGTAATGATGCAGCATACAGCCTCGCCCATGAGAGAGGCATCCGCAGAGGACTAATTACCGTAATGATGCAGCATACAGCCTCGCCCATGAGAGAGGCATCCGCAGAGGACTAATTACCGTAATGATGCAGCATACAGCCTCGCCCATGAGAGAGGCATCCACAGAGGACTAATTACCGTAATGATGCAGCATACAACCTCGCCCATGAGAGAGGCATCCACAGAGGACTAATTACGGTAATGATGCAGCATACAGCCTCGCCCATGAGAGAGGCATCCACAGAGGACTAATTACATTAATGATGCAGCATACAGCCTCGACCATGAGAGAGGTATCCACAGAGGACTAATTACAGTAATGATACAGCATACAGCCTCGCCCATGAGAGAGGCATCCACAGAGGATTAATTACAGTAATGATACAGCATACAGCCTCGCCCATGAGAGAGGCATCCACAGAGGATTAATTACAGTAATGATACAGCATACAGCCTCGCCCATGAGAGAGGCATCCACAGATGATTAATTACAGTAATGATACAGCATACAGCCTCGCCCATGAGAGAGGCATCCACAGATGATTAATTACAGTAATGATACAGCATACAGCCTCGCCCATGAGAGAGGCATCCACAGATGATTAATTACAGTAATGATGCAGCATACAGCCTCGCCCATGAGAGAGGCATCCACAGAGGACTAATTACCGTAATGATGCAGCATACAGCCTCGCCCATGAGAGAGGCATCCACAGAGGACTAATTACCGTAATGATGCAGCATACAGCCTCGCCCATGAGAGAGGCATCCACAGAGGACTAATTACCGTAATGATGCAGCATACAGCCTCGCCCATGAGAGAGGCATCCACAGAGGACTAATTACCGTAATGATGCAGCATACAGCCTCGCCCATGAGAGAGGCATCCACAGAGGACTAATTACCGTAATGATGCAGCATACAGCCTCGCCCATGAGAGAGGCGTCCACAGAGAACTAATTACAGTAATGATGCAGCATACAGCCTTGCCCATGAGAGAGGCATCCACAGAGGACTAATTACAGTAATGATGCAGCATACAGCCTCGCCCATGAGAGAGGCGTCCACAGAGGACTAATTACAGTAATGATGCAGCATACAGCCTCGCCCATGAGAGAGGCGTCCACAGAGGACTAATTACAGTAATGATGCAGCATACAGCCTCGCCCATGAGAGAGGCATCCACAGAGGACTAATTACAGTAATGATGCAGCATACAGCCTCGCCCATGAGAGAGGCATCCACAGAGGACTAATTACTGTAATGATACAGCATACAGCCTCGCCCATGAGAGAGGCATCCACAGAGGACTAATTACAGTAATGATACAGCATACAGCCTCGCCCATGAGAGAGGCATCCACAGAGGACTAATTACAGTAATGATACAGCATACAGCCTCACCCATGAGAGAGGCATCCACAGAGGTCTAATTACAGTAATGATACAGCATACAGCCTCGCCCATGAGAGAGGCATCCACAGAGGATTAATTACAGTAATGATACAGCATACAGCCTCGCCCATGAGAGAGGCATCCACAGAGGATTAATTACAGTAATGATACAGCATACAGCCTCGCCCATGAGAGAGGCATCCACAGAGGATTAATTACAGTAATGAAACAGCATACAGCCTCGTCCATGAGAGAGGCATCCACAGAGGATTAATTACAGTAATGATACAGCATACAGCCACGCCCATGAGAGAGGCATCCACAGAAGATTAATTACAGTAAAGATACAGCATACAGCCACGCCCATGAGAGAGACATCCACAGAGGATTAATTACAGTAATGATACAGCATACAGCCTCTCCCACGAGAGATGCATCCACAGAGGATTAGTAACGGTAATGATACAGCATACAGCCTCACCCACGAGAGAGGCATCCACAGAGGATTAATAACGGTAACGATACAGCATACAGCCTTGCCCACGAGAGAGGCATCCACAGAGGATTAATAACGGTAACGATACAGCATACAGCCTTGCCCACGAGAGAGGCATCCACAGAGGATTAATAATGGTAACGATACAGCATACAGCCTCGCCCATGAGAGAGGCATCCACAGAGGATTAATAACGGTAACGATACAGCATACAGCCTCGCCCACGAGAGAGGCATCCACAGAGGATTAATAACGGTAATGATACAGCATACAGCCTCGCCCACGAGAGAGGCATCCACAGAAGATTAATAACGGTAAAGATACAGCATACAGCCTCGCCCATGAGAGAGGCATCCACAGAGGATTAATTACAGTAATGATACAGCATACAGCCTTGCCCATGAGAGAGGCATCCACAGAGGATTAATTACAGTAATGATACAGCATACAGCCTCGCCCATGAGAGAGGCATCCACAGAGGACTAATTACAGTAATGATACAGCATACAGCCTCGCCCATGAGAGAGGCATCCACAGAGGATTAATTACAGTAATGATACAGCATGCAGCCTGCCCATGAGAGAGGCATCCACAGAGGATTAATTACAGTAATGATACAGCATGCAGCCTCACCCACAAGAGAGGCATCCACAGAGGATTAACTACAGTAATGATACAGCATACAGCCTCGCCACAGAGAGGCATCCACAGAGGATTAATTACAGTGATGATACAGCATACAGCCCACGAGAGAGGCATCCACAGAGGATTAATTACAGTGATGATACAGCATACAGCCTCGCCCACGAGAGGCATCCACAGAGGATTAATTACAGTAATGATACAGCATACAGCCTCGCCCATGAGAGAGGCATCCACAGAGGATTAAGTACAGTAATGATACAGCATACAGCCTCGGCCATGAGAGACGCATCCACAGAGGATTAATCACAGTAATGATACAGCATACAGCCTCCCATGAAGAGGCATCCACAGAGGACTAATTACAGTAATGATGCAGCATACAGCCTCCCATCCCAGAGAGGCATCCACAGAGGACTAATTACAGTAATGATGCAGCATACAGCCTTGCCCATGAGAGAGGCATCCACAGAGGACTAATTACAGTAATGATGCAGCATACAGCTTTGCCATGAGAGAGGCATCCACAGAGGACTAATTACAGTAATGATGCAGCATACAGCTTTGCCATGAGAGAGGCATCCACAGAGGACTAATTATAGTAATGATGCAGCATACAGCCTCGCCCATGAGAGAGGCATCCACAGAGGACTAATTACAGTAATGATGCAGCATGCAGCCTCGCCCATGAGAGAGGCATCCACAGAGGACTAATTACAGTAATGATGCAGCATACAGCCTCGCCCATGAGAGAGGCATCCACAGAGGACTAATTACAGTAATGATACAGCATACAGCCTCGCCCATGAGAGAGGCATCCACAGAGGATTAATTACAGTAATGATACAGCATACAGCCTCGCCCATGAGAGAGGCATCCACAGAGGATTAATTACAGTAATGATACAGCATACAGCCTCGCCCATGAGAGAGGCATCCACAGATGATTAATTACAGTAATGATACAGCATACAGCCTCGCCCATGAGAGAGGCATCCACAGATGATTAATTACAGTAATTTTACAGCATACAGCCTTGCCCTTGAGAGAGGCATCCACAGAGGATTAATTACAGTAATGATGCAGCATACAGCCTCGCCCATGAGAGAGGCATCCACAGAGGATTAATTACAGTAATGATGCAGCATACAGCCTCGCCCATGAGAGAGGCATCCACAGAGGACTAATTACCGTAATGATGCAGCATACAGCCTCGCCCATGAGAGAGGCATCCACAGAGGACTAATTACCGTAATGATGCAGCATACAGCCTCACCCATGAGAGAGGCATCCACAGAGGACTAATTACCGTAATGATGCAGCATACAGCCTCGCCCATGAGAGAGGCATCCACAGAGGACTAATTACAGTAATGATGCAGCATACAGCCTCGCCCATGAGAGAGGCATCCACAGAGGACTAATTACAGTAATGATGCAGCATACAGCCTCGCCCATGAGAGAGGCATCCACAGAGGACTAATTACAGTAATGATGCAGCATACAGCCTCGCCCATGAGAGAGGCATCCACAGAGGACTAATTACAGTAATGATGCAGCATACAGCCTCGCCCATGAGAGAGGCATCCACAGAGGACTAATTACAGTAATGATGCAGCATACAGCCTCGCCCATGAGAGAGGCATCCACAGAGGACTAATTACAGTAATGATGCAGCATACAGCCTCGCCCATGAGAGAGGCATCCACAGAGGACTAATTACAGTAATGATGCAGCATACAGCCTCGCCCATGAGAGAGGCATCCACAGAGGACTAATTACAGTAATGATGCAGCATACAGCCTCGCCCATGAGAGGCATCCACAGAGGACTAATTACTGTAATGATATAGCATACAGCCTCGCCCATGAGAGAGGCATCCACAGAGGACTAATTACAGTAATGATACAGCATACAGCCTCGCCCATGAGAGAGGCATCCACAGAGGACTAATTACAGTAATGATACAGCATACAGCCTCGCCCATGAGAGAGGCATCCACAGAGGACTAATTACAGTAATGATACAGCATACAGCCTCGCCCATGAGAGAGGCATCCACAGAGGATTAATTACAGTAATGATACAGCATACAGCCTCGCCCATGAGAGAGGCATCCACAGAGGATTAATTACAGTAATGATACAGCATACAGCCTCGCCCATGAGAGAGGCATCCACAGAGGATTAATTACAGTAATGATACAGCATACAGCCTCGCCCATGAGAGAGGCATCCACAGAGGATTAATAACGGTAACGATACAGCATACAGCCTCGCCCACGAGAGAGGCATCCACAGAGGATTAATAATGGTAACGATACAGCATACAGCCTCGCTCATGAGAGAGGCATCCACAGAGGATTAATAACGGTAACGATACAGCATACAGCCTCGCCCACGATAGAGGCATCCACAGAGGATTAATAACGGTAATGATACAGCATACAGCCTCGCCCACGAGAGAGGCATCCACAGAGGATTAATAATGGTAATGATACAGCATACAGCCTTGCCCACGAGAGAGGCATCCACAGAGGATTAATAATGGTAATGATACAGCATACAGCCTCGCCCACGACAGGGGCATCCACAGAGGATTAATTACGGTAATGATACAGCATACAGCCTTGCCCACGAGAGGGGCCTCCACAGAGGATTAATTACGGTAATGATACAGCATGCAGCCTTACCCACGAGAGAGGCATCCACAGAGGATTAATTACGGTAACGATACAGCATACAGCCTCGCCCAAGAGGGAGGCATCCACAGAGGATTAATTACAGTGATGATACAGCATGCAGCCTCGCCCACGAGAGAGGCATCCACAGAGGACTAATTACAGTGACGATACCGCATACAACCTCGCCCATGAGAGAGGCATCCACAGAGGACTAATTACAGTAATGATACAGCATACAGCCTCGCCCATGAGAGAGGCATCCACAGAGGATTAATTACAGTAATGATACAGCATACAGCCTCGCCCATGAGAGAGGCATCCACAGAGGATTAATTACAGTAATGATACAGCATACAGCCTCGCCCATGAGAGAGGCATCCACAGAGGATTAATTACAGTAATGATACAGCATACAGCCTCGCCCATGAGAGAGGCATCCACAGATGATTAATTACAGTAATGATGCAGCATACAGCCTTGCCCTTGAGAGAGGCATCCACAGAGGATTAATTACAGTAATGATGCAGCATACAGCCTCGCCCATGAGAGAGGCATCCACAGAGGACTAATTACCGTAATGATGCAGCATACAGCCTCGCCCATGAGAGAGGCATCCACAGAGGACTAATTACCATAATGATGCAGCATACAGCCTCGCCCATGAGAGAGGCATCCACAGAGGACTAATTACCGTAATGATGCAGCATACAGCCTCACCCATGAGAGAGGCATCCACAGAGAACTAATTACAGTAATGATGCAGCATACAGCCTCGCCCATGAGAGAGGCATCCACAGAGGACTAATTACAGTAATGATGCAGCATACAGCCTCGCCCATGAGAGAGGCGTCCACAGAGGACTAATTACAGTAATGATGCAGCATACAGCCTCGCCCATGAGAGAGGCATCCACAGAGGACTAATTACAGTAATGATGCAGCATACAGCCTCGCCCATGAGAGAGGCATCCACAGAGGACTAATTACAGTAATGATGCAGCATACAGCCTGCCCATGAGAGAGGCATCCACAGAGGACTAATTACTGTAATGATATAGCATACAGCCTCGCCCATGAGAGAGGCATCCACAGAGGACTAATTACAGTAATGATACAGCATACAGCCTAAGCCCATGAGAGAGGCATCCACAGAGGACTAATTACAGTAATGATACAGCATACAGCCTCGCCCATGAGAGAGGCATCCACAGAGGACTAATTACAGTAATGATACAGCATACAGCCTCGCCCATGAGAGAGGCATCCACAGAGGATTAATTACAGTAATGATACAGCATACAGCCTCGCCCATGAGAGAGGCATCCACAGAGGATTAATTACAGTAATGATACAGCATACAGCCTCGCCCATGAGAGAGGCATCCACAGAGGATTAATTACAGTAATGATACAGCATACAGCCTCGCCCATGAGAGAGGCATCCACAGAGGATTAATTACAGTAATGATACAGCATACAGCCTCGCCCATGAGAGAGGCATCCACAGAGGATTAATACAGTAATGATACAGCATACAGCCTCGCCCAAGAGAGAGGGAAGCACAGAGGATTAATAACAGTAACGATACAGCATACAGCCTCGCCCACGAGAGAGGCATCCACAGAGGATTAATAATGGTAACGATACAGCATACAGCCTCGCCCATGAGAGAGGCATCCACAGAGGATTAATAACGGTAACGATACAGCATACAGCCTCGCCCACGAGAGAGGCATCCACAGAGGATTAATAATGGTAATGATACAGCATACAGCCTCGCCCACGAGAGGGGCATCCACAGAGGATTAATAACGGTAATGATACAGCATACAGCCTCGCCCATGAGAGAGGCATCCACAGAGGATCAATTACGGTAATGATACAGCATACAGCCTTGCCCACGAGAGGGGCACCCACAGAGGATTAATAACGGTAATGATACAGCATGCAGCCTTACCCACGAGAGAGGCATCCACAGAGGATTAATTACGGTAATGATACAGCATGCAGCCTCACCCACAAGAGAGGCATCCACAGAGGATTAACTACAGTAATGATACAGCATGCAGCCTTGCCCACAAGAGAGGCATCCACAGAGGATTAATTACAGTGACGATACAGCATACAGCCTCTCCCACAAGGGAGGCATCCAGAGAGGATTAATTACAGTGATGATACAGCATACAGCCTCGCCCACGAGGGAGGCATCCACAGAGGATTAATTACAGTGATGATACAGCATACAGCCTCGCCCACGAGAGAGGCATCCACAGAGGACTAATTACAGTAATGATACCGCATACAGCCTCGCCCATGAGAGAGGCATCCACAGAGGACTAATTACAGTAATGATACCGCATACAGCCTCTCCCATGAGAGAGGCATCCACAGAGGACTAATTACCGTAATGATGCAGCATACAGCCTCTCCCATGAGAGAGGCATCCACAGAGGACTAATTACAGTAATGATGCAGCATACAGCCTCGCCCATGAGAGAGGCATCCACAGAGGACTAATTACCGTAATGATGCAGCATACAGCCTCGCCCATGAGAGAGGCATCCGCAGAGGACTAATTACCGTAATGATGCAGCATACAGCCTCGCCCATGAGAGAGGCATCTGCAGAGGACTAATTACCGTAATGATGCAGCATACAGCCTCCCCCATGAGAGAGGCATCCACAGAGGACTAATTACCATAATGATGCAGCATACAACCTCGCCCATGAGAGAGGCATCCACACAGGACTAACTACGGAAATGATGCAGCATACAGCCTCGCCCATGAGAGAGGCATCCACAGAGGACTAATTACATTAATGATGCAGCATACAGCCACGCCCATGAGAGAGGCATCCACAGAGGACTACTTACAGTAATGATACAGCATACAGCCTCGCCCATGAGAGAGGCATCCACAGAGGATTAATTACAGTAATGATACAGCATACAGCCTCGCCCATGAGAGAGGCATCCACAGAGGATTAATTACAGTAATGATACAGCATACAGCCTCGCCCATGAGAGAGGCATCCACAGATGATTAATTACAGTAATCATACAGCATACAGCCTCGCCCATGAGAGAGGCATCCACAGATCATTAATTACAGTAATGATACAGCATACAGCCTCGCCCTTGAGAGAGGCATCCACAGAGGATTAATTACAGTAATGATGCAGCATACAGCCTCGCCCATGAGAGAGGCATCCACAGACGACTAATTACCGTAATGATGCAGCATACAGCCTCGCCCATGAGAGAGGCATCCACAGAGGACTGATTACCATAATGATGCAGCATACAGCCTCGCCCATGAGAGAGGCATCCACAGAGGACTAATTACCGTAATGATGCAGCATACAGCCTCGCCCATGAGAGAGGCATCCACAGAGGACTAATTACCGTAATGATGCAGCATACAGCCTCGCCCATGAGAGAGGCATCCACAGAGAACTAATTACAGTAATGATGCAGCATACAGCCTCGCCCATGAGAGAGGCATCCACAGAGGACTTATTACAGTAATGATACAGCATACAGCCTCGCCCATGAGAGAGGCATCCACAGAGGACTAATTACAGTAATGATACAGCATACAGCCTCGCCCATGAGAGAGGCATCCACAGAGGACTAATTACAGTAATGATACAGCATACAGCCTCGCCCATGAGAGAGGCATCCACAGAGGACTAATTACAGTAATGGTACAGCATACAGCCTCGCCCATGAGAGAGGCATCCACAGAGGACTAATTACAGTAATGATACAGCATACAGCCTCGCCCATGAGAGAGGCATCCACAGAGGATTAATTACAGTAATGATACAGCATACAGCCTCGCCCATGAGAGAGGCATCCACAGAGGATTAATTACAGTAATGATACAGCATACAGCCTCGCCCATGAGAGAGGCATCCACAGAGGATTAATTACAGTAATGATACAGCATACAGCCTCACCCATGAGAGAGGCATCCACAGAGGATTAATTACAGTAATGATACAGCATACAGCCTCACCCATGAGAGAGGCATCCACAGAGGATCAATTACAGTAATGATACAGCATACAGCCTCGCCCATGAGAGAGGCATCCACAGAGGATCAATTACAGTAATGATACAGCATACAGCCTCGCCCATGAGAGAGGCATCCACAGAGGATCAATTACGGTAATGATACCGCATACAGCCTCGCCCATGAGAGAGGCATCCACAGAGGATCATTTACGGTAATGATACCGCATACAGCCTCGCCCATGAGAGAGGCATCCACAGAGGATCAATTGCGGTAATGATACCGCATACAGCCTCGCCCATGAGAGAGGCATCCACAGAGGACTAATTACCGTAATGATGCAGCATGCAGCCTTACCCACGAGAGAGGCATCCACAGAGGATTAATTACGGTAATGATACAGCATGCAGCCTCACCCACAAGAGAGGCATCCACAGAGGATTAACTACAGTAATGATACAGCATGCAGCCTCGCCCACAAGAGAGGCATCCACAGAGGATTAATTACAGTGACGATACAGCATACAGCCTCTCCCACAAGGGAGGCATCCAGAGAGGATTAATTACAGTGATGATACAGCATACAGCCTCAGCCCATGAGAGAGGCATCCACAGAGGATCAATTACAGTAATGATTCAGCATACAGCCTCGCCCATGAGAGAGGCATCCACAGAGGACTAATTACAGTAATGATCCAGCATACTGCCTCGCCCATGAGAGAGGCATCCACACAGGACTAATTACAGTAATGACGCAGCATACAGCCTCGCCCATGAGAGCGGCATCCACAGCGGATCAATTACAGTAATGATGCAGCATACACCCTCTCCCATGAGAGAGGCATCCACAGAGGACTAATTACAGTAATGATGCAGCATACAGCCTCGCCCATGAGAGAGGCATCCACAGAGGACTAATTACCGTAATGATGCAGCATACAGCCTCGCCCATGAGAGAGGCATCCACAGAGGACTAATTACAGTAATGATGCAGCATACAGCCTCGCCCATGAGAGAGGCATCCACAGAGGACTAATTACAGTAATGATGCAGCATACAGCCTCGCCCATGAGAGAGGCATCCACAGAGGACTAATTACAGTAATGATGCAGCATACAGCCTCGCCCATGAGAGAGGCATCCACAGAGGACTAATTACAGTAATGATGCAGCATACAGCCTCGCCCATGAGAGAGGCATCCACAGAGGACTAATTACAGTAATGATACAGCATACAGCCTCGCCCATGAGAGAGGCATCCACAGAGGACTAATTACAGTAATGATGCAGCATACAGCCTCGCCCATGAGAGAGGCATCCACAGAGGACTAATTACAGTAATGATACAGCATACAGCCTCGCCCATGAGAGAGGCATCCACAGAGGACTAATTACAGTAATGATACAGCATACAGCCTCGCCCATGAGAGAGGCATCCACAGAGGACTAATTACAGTAATGATACAGCATACAGCCTCGCCCATGAGAGAGGCATCCACAGAGGACTAATTACAGTAATGATGCAGCATACAGCCTCGCCCATGAGAGAGGCATCCACAGAGGACTAATTACAGTAATGATGCAGCATACAGCCTCGCCCATGAGAGAGGCATCCACAGAGGACTAATTACAGTAATGATGCAGCATACAGCCTCGCCCATGAGAGAGGCATCCACAGAGGATTAATTACAGTAATGATACAGCATACAGCCTCGCCCATGAGAGAGGCATCCACAGAGGATTAATTACAGTAATGATACAGCATACAGCCTCGCCCATGAGAGAGGCATCCACAGAGGACTAATTACAGTAATGATGCAGCATACAGCCTCGCCCATGAGAGAGGCATCCACAGAGGATCAATTACAGTAATGATACCGCATACAGCTTCGCCCATGAGAGAGGCATCCACAGAGGATCAATTACAGTAATGATACCGCATTCAGCCTCGCCCATGAGAGAGGCATCCACAGAGGACTAATTACCGTAATGATGCAGCATACAGCCTCGGCCATGAGAGAGGCATCCACAGAGGACTAATTACCGTAATGATGCAGCATACAGCCTCGCCCATGAGAGAGGCATCCACAGAGGACTAATTACAGTAATGATGCAGCATACAGCCTCGCCCATGAGAGAGGCATCCACAGAGGACTAATTACAGTAATGATGCAGCATACAGCCTCGCCCATGAGAGAGGCATCCACAGAGGACTAATTACAGTAATGATGCAGCATACAGCCTCGCCCATGAGAGAGGCATCCACAGAGGACTAATTACCGTAATGATGCAGCATACAGCCTCGCCCATGAGAGAGGCATCCACAGAGGACTAATTACAGTAATGATGCAGCATACAGCCTCGCCCATGAGAGAGGCATGCACAGAGGACTAATTACAGTAATGATGCAGCATACAGCCTTGCCCATGAGAGAGGCATGCACAGAGGATTAATTACAGTAATGATGCAGCATACAGCCTCTCCCATGAGAGAAGTATCCACAGAGGATTAATTACAGTAATGATACAGCATACAGCCTCGCCCATGAGAGAGGCATCCACAGAGGATTAATTACAGTAATGATACAGCATACAGCCTCGCCCATGAGAGAGGCATCCACAGAGGATTAATTACAGTAATGATACAGCATACAGCCTCGCCCATGAGAGAGGCATCCACAGAGGATTAATTACAGTAATGATACAGCATACAGCCTCGCCCATGAGAGAGGCATCCACAGAGGACTAATTACAGTAATGATGCAGCATACAGCCTCGCCCATGAGAGAGGCATCCACAGAGGACTAATTACAGTAATGATGCAGCATACAGCCTCGCCCATGAGAGAGGCATCCACAGAGGACTAATTACAGTAATGATACAGCATACAGCCTCGCCCATGAGAGAGGCATCCACAGAGGATTAATTACAGTAATGATACAGCATACAGCCTCGCCCATGAGAGAGGCATCCACAGAGGATTAATTACAGTAATGATACAGCATACAGCCTCGCCCATGAGAGAGGCATCCACAGAGGATTAATTACAGTAATGATACAGCATACAGCCTCGCCCATGAGAGAGGCATCCGCAGAGGATTAATTACAGTAATGATGCAGCATACAGCCTCGCCCATGAGAGAGGCATCCACAGAGGATTAATTACAGTAATGATGCAGCATGCAGCCTCGCCCATGAGAGAGGCATCCACAGAGGACTAATTACAGTAATGATGCAGCATGCAGCCTCGCCCATGAGAGAGGCATCCACAGAGGACTAATTACCGTAATGATGCAGCATACAGCCTCGCCCATGAGAGAGGCATCCACAGAGGACTAATTACCGTAATGATGCAGCATACAGCCTCGCCCATGAGAGAGGCATCCACAGAGGACTAATTACAGTAATGATGCAGCATACAGCCTCGCCCATGAGAGAGGCATCCACAGAGGACTAATTACCGTAATGATGCAGCATACAGCCTCGCCCATGAGACAGGCATCCACAGAGGACTAATTACAGTAATGATGCAGCATACAGCCTCGCCCATGAGAGTGGCATCCACAGAAGACTAATTGCAGTAATGATGCAGCATACAGCCTTGCCCATGAGAGAGGCATCCACAGAGGACTAATTACAGTAATGATGCAGCATACAGCTTCGCCATGAGAGAGGCATCCACAGAGGACTAATTATAGTAATGATGCAGCATACAGCCTCGCCCATGAGAGAGGCATCCACAGAGGACTAATTACAGTAATGATGCAGCATACAGCCTCGCCCATGAGAGAGGCATCCACAGAGGATTAATTACAGTAATGATACAGCATACAGCCTCGCCCATGAGAGAGGCATCCACAGAGGATTAATTACAGTAATGATACAGCATACAGCCTCGCCCATGAGAGAGGCATCCACAGAGGATTAATTACAGTAATGATACAGCATACAGCCTCACCCTTGAGAGAGGCATCCACAGAGGATTAATTACAGTAATGATACAGCATACAGCCTCGCCCATGAGAGAGGCATCCACAGAGGATTAATTACAGTAATGATACAGCATACAGCCTCGCCCATGAGAGAGGCATCCACAGAGGATTAATTACAGTAATGATACAGCATACAGCCTCGCCCATGAGAGAGGCATCCACAGAGGATTAATTACAGTAATGATACAGCATACAGCCTTGCCCATGAGAGAGGCTTCCACAGAGGATTAATTACAGTAATGATACGGCATACAGCCTTGCCCATGAGAGAGGCATCCACAGAGGATTAATTACAGTAATGATACAGCATACAGCCTCGCCCATGAGAGAGACATCCACAGAGGATCAATTACAGTAATGATACAGCATACAGCCTCGCCCATGAGAGAGGCATCCACAGAGGATCAATTACAGTAATGATACAGCATACAGCCTCGCCCATGAGAGAGGCATCCACAGAGGATCAATTACAGTAATGATACAGCATACAGCCTCGCCCATGAGAGAGGCATCCACAGAGGATTAATTACAGTAATGATACAGCATACAGCCTCGCCCATGAGAGAGGCATCCACAGAGGATCAATTACAGTAATGATACAGCATACAGCCTCGCCCATGAGAGAGGCATGCACAGAGGATCAATTACAGTAATGATGCAGCATACAGCCTCGCCCATAAGAGAGGCATGCACAGAGGATTAATTACAGTAATGATACAGCATACAGCCTCGCCCATGAGAGAGGCATCCACAGAGGATTAATTACAGTAATGATACAGCATACAGCCTCGCCCATGAGAGAGGCATCCACAGAGGATTAATTACAGTAATGATACAGCATACAGCCTCGCCTGTGAGAGAGGCATCCACAGAGGATTAATTACAGTAATGATACAGCATACAGCCTCGCCCTTGAGTGAGGCATCCACAGAGGATTAATTACAGTAACGATACAGCATACAGCCTCGCCCTTGAGAGAGGCATCCACAGAGGATTAATTACAGTAATGATACAGCATACAGCCTCGCCCATGAGAGAGGCATCCACAGAGGATTAATTACAGTAATGATACAGCATGCAGCCTCGCCCATGAGAGAGGCATCCACAGAGGATTAATTACAGTAATGATACAGCATACAGCCTCGCCCATGAGAGAAGCATCCACAGAGCATCAATTGCAGTAATGATACAGCATACAGCCTCGCCCATGAGAGAGGCATCCACAGAGCATCAATTACAGTAATGATACAGCATACAGCCTTGCCCATGAGAGAGGCATCCACAGAGGATCAATTACAGTAATGATACAGCATACATCCTCACCCATGAGAGCGGCATCCACAGAGGATTAATTACAGTAATGCTACAGCATACAGCCTCGCCCATGAGAGAGGCATCCACAGAGCACAGCACCAAGAAGGGAACAGAAGGGGACACCAAGAACTGACTCCCCTTACTTCTCCGCCTCCAGTAACAAGAGTAACCCAGTCCCCCGCATGGAATCCAGAGAAGCTACCACCTCTGAAGAACAGCAGCAACCTGTTTCAGCTCAACCTTTTTTAGCACAGGATCACATGAACTGCAGACAAACATCCTCGAGGAATATGAGAGGGAGAGGGTGCCACAGAGGGAGAGGCAGAGGAACCAGCCGGACCCAGTTCTCAGGCAGACAACTGATAACACAGAGCATGGTACAGAACTAACCACCACCACAGCACCACCTGTGCCCTGTAATGCAGTCTTTAATTTATCCAATAGATTTTTAACAGCTGCACACATCCAAGTCCTAAACAAAGGATTCACCTTTATACCCAGCCGAAGAGCCAAGATAGCAGACGTACTACTGGATTTATGACTATACCTCAGGCAGGTTAACCTTAAATTCCTACACCACAACGAAGAAGAAACAGACACGGACTCAGATTCTGAAAGTAACCCTAACCCCCTCATTCTTTTGGGACTTCACCACAAGAGCATATACAACCCCCTCCTCCATAATACGCTCCTCACCTTCCTCTGACTCAGTGAATTCAAACTAAGAAAGCTCCTAGCCAACCCAAGAGGAACCAAGTGGTATAACCTCCCTGAGGAGGAACAACATGCACTAACAGAACTGACTCAAGACAATCGGCTTTGCATCATGAAAGCTGATAAAGGAACAGGACTAGTCCTGATGGAGCAGGAGGTATACACACTAAAAATCCAAGAAGCGCTCATCAACAATGAATTCTACAAAGAGGACGCTGAAAACGGATTAGGTTTACATGAAAACCTCAATATCAAATGCGCCCATAGATGGCTCATTTGAATCCATTCAGTTCCATAGAATACACCTGCAGAGTCCAAGAAAGTGCTTCTTCCTAACCATTGGTCTATTAAAGCACAGCTAGGTTCCCATAAGCTAAAGCAAGCTGACCAATCACTGCTCTATATTTTCCTAACTCGCAGGCATCATTCCATATTCCATTGGTCATAACTGTGCAGGCCTAAATCTCATTGGTCCTTTCCATTTCTCCAGTCAAAATCGTAATTTTCACAGCTGTTTTTTAGTACTTTATACCGTAAGTAAATGTAATTCTATTAGTTCTGATGATGTTCTAAAATCAATAAAGAATGAAAACGCTCAGCTCTCAAGTTTGCCTCAGAGTCCTTCATGTTAGCAAATTGTAGTATGTTATTTATATATATATATATATATATATATATATATATATATATATATGTATGTATGGTTCCACTTCTAACCATCGAAATTTCAAAACATTGATCATCGAGACCAGAACATCAAATTTTGAAACATCAACGGTTACAAGTGTAACCAAAAAAAAAAAAAAAGAAAAATAAATTTTAACAATTTTATGCAGGGGGGGCTTTGCCCCCCTGTACCCCCCATGTGTGTGGCTGTGCCCCCCACACACCCCCAACTTTAATATTCCAACTCTGAGATCGCACTACAGTGGAGTAAAGGGAAATCTCCTGTTTAGCGCTATATGCAGAAGCGCTAAACGGGAGATTTTCCGCACCCTATCTGTAGTGCCATCATACAGATGGCACATAGGCACACACAGTATGTAGGGCACCTTGATGCCCTGCAAAAACACAAACATTCTCCCATCTACACTTACCTTTTTCTTCCCCTTCAAACCTTCGATGTTTTAAAACTCGATGTTCTGGTCTCGATGATCTGAACTTCGATGTTTTAAATGTTTGATGGTTTAAAGGGGAACCATATATATATATATATATATATATATATATATATATATAGATAGATATAGATATATACACACACCACACATATATATGTATATGTATATACATATATATATATATATATATATATATATATATATATATACACATATATATATATATATATATATATATATATATATGTATATATATAGATATATATATCTGCATAGAGAAATATATATATATATATATATATATATATATATATATATATCTGGTAAACAAATGCAATAAATAAATAAAATAAATAAATAAATATATATATATCTGTATCTATCTATATAGCTGTATTATTTGTTTTCAGAAAATTGAAAAGGTTGGCGTCACTTGTATTTCCATTTTGTATTAGGCTCAGTATTTGTTGTGGAAGACATAGTGGAAGTTGTCCCATTGGAGTGGTTTGAGCTAACAGCCGGAGAAAGTCTATATGCATCCTACATTATTAAATTTGTAAGCAATGATTGTGTTCTAGCATTCAATGCTGTTAGTTCTTGAATAGATAGAAATAAGTCCTGTGGAACAGTATGTGTCATCAAGAGCTGGGATGGGATGGTATCAAATAAACTTTGGCTGCTGGAGTATCTCTCTCTCTCTATATATATATATATATATATATATATATATATATATATATATATATATATATATGCAGCTATATATGGTTTCAATTCATAAACACAAATTGCTGAAATATCAAATTTCAGAAATTCGTGTCTATGAAGGCGAAACTTCAAAATAACGAAAGGGCATAAGCGTGAATAGGACTATGTTGAATTCACGTTTATGCATGCATCTATAGATCTATATCTATATCTATGATCTATATATCTATAGCTCTAGATCTATATCTATAGATCTAAATCTATATCTATAGATATAGATCTATAGATCTAGATCTATAGATATAGATCTATATCTATAGATATAGATCTATAGATCTATATCTATAGATAATCAAACCAGTGACATGTAGAGTACCACAGGGTTCAGTCCTGGGACCTCTCCTGTTCGGTATCTATTTCTCTGAAGTACAGGCTAACACAGAAGGCCTATGGCTAATGAAGTACGCAGATGACTGCAAACTAGGAGCCATACTCGAGTCCCCAAATGATGTGGACATACTACAGAAGGGCCTCACTGAGACAGATGCCTGGTGTCAGAGGCATGGCCTCAAGCTCAATGCCAAAAAGTGCATTGTCATCCCCTTTGGTAAAAACTCTGTACCCATGAACTACCACATAAACAGCAGTCTACTTAATGCCAATGTGTGATAAGAGACCTTGGGACCCAGGTGGATAGTAGTCTCTCCTTTGATAATCACATCACCACAGTAGTCAGGAAATCCTTCTATGTGGCACACCTCAGCACAAAAGGGTTCTCATCCAGGAAAAAAGAGGTCATTATTCCCCTCTACTCTGCACTCATTAGACCCATTATAGAGTACAACGCCCCTTTTGGAATGTACCTCACAAGACATCTGCAGAAGCTGGAAAGGCCACAGAAGTACCTCACAAAGAGGATTACTGGCCTCAAACAGATACCCTACACTGACCGTCTCAAAAAACTCCAGCTTTACTCTGTAGCATATCGCCTACTCTGAGGAGATCTCTGCCTAACATATAAAGCTATGTTAAACCCAGAGCAGCTGGACATGCTACACTTTAAGAAATCCCAATCCCTCTGAGCTACACGCTCTAGGGACCTAAACCTTTTCACCACAATAAACAGAAAATGCTGGAGGGATAGATTCCTGTCCCAGAGACTTCCTATACTCTGGAAAAAGCTACCCATCTATGTTAAGCAAAGCTCCTCATTAGCACTCTTCCAGAAAAATCTTGATGAGTGGATGGGAAATAGGAAATTCACCCCGGGGATCACTTCTGTGGCTCTGCTCGACAGGGTCACAGGAAATTCACTTTTTTGGATGGCGTAAGCCAGGGAACCTTGTTGGCTAAGCTTACTTAGGCCCTTGGGCCGATAGCCTAGTACATACTTATGAACCTATGAACCCATGAACCTATAGATATAGATATATAGATAATCTATATCTATAGATATAGATCTATAGATAATCTATATCTATAGATATATACTAACTCCAAGATTGCACAAATAGTAAAGAAAAAAATAATCACACACAGCCAACACACACAATTATACCTCCACCTCCCTAGCCTAACCCAGTCGTACAAGTTAGAAAAACACTCACGCACACTCACTCACCTTAAACTGCAGACACCATCCCAGTCAAACACTTCCGCAACATAGATAGTAGATCTATAGATCTGTAGATCTGTATCTATATCTATAGAAATAGATCTGTAGATCTATATCTATATCTATAGATATAGATCTATAATCTATATCTATAGATATAGATCTATAGATAATCTATATCTATAGATATAGATCTATAGCTAGTCTATATCTATAGATATGGATCTATAGATAATCTATATCTATATTTATGGGTCTATAGATAATATATATCTATAGATATGGATCTATAGATAATCTATATCTATAGATATGGATCTATAGATAATCTATATCTATAGATATGGATCTATAGATAATCTATATCTATAGATATGGATCTATAGATAATCTCTATCTATAGATATGGATCTATAGATAATCTATATCTATAGATATGGATCTATAGATAATCTAATCTATATCTATAGATATAGATCTAGAGATAATCTAATCTATATCTATAGATATAGATCTATAGATAATCTAAGCTATATCTATAGATCTATAGATAATCTAATCTATATCTAGAGATATAGATCTATAGATAATCTAATCTATATCTAGAGATATAGATCTATAGAGAATGTATATCCAAACACAACTTCTAGTCTACTTAAAAAAAATAAAAAAGAAATAAGACACTGGAGACCAAACTCGCGTTGAGCGCTTTCGTCCATTTATTAGTATCAGGACTTCATCAGAACTAAAGTAAAAACTCAGAAAGTAAGGCATTAAACACAGTAAAAAAACAAAACTTAATAAGCATGACAACAGTGCAGATTCAGAAACCCAATCAAGTGAAGCAATAAAGTTGTAAACAGCAATAAACAATCACCTGCAAGAGGCTAGGTGTGGTTAAACATACCAGCACAGAGCACTGGAAACATTAATATTTGTTTTTAAACCAGGGGCAGCTTCTGCATTCAAAAAAAAGCTGCCATTTTAATTCTCTAAGTTCCAAATAAGCATCACGATCACCAAAGAAATTGTCCACTTGTTCCAACACAAAAAAACAGAATTTGGAGAAGGCAGGGCATTCCAAATTATGTTTTCTCAAAGCAATGTGCACATCTCCAGACCGCACAGCAGCAGGATGTTCCTTCACCCAGTCCAATATTCTCCTGCAAGTTTTGCCTATGTAGAATGCTTTACAGCCATCACAGAAAGCAACATAAACAACAAAAGTGGAACGACAATTATAGAACTTTTAAAAAACTGCTAGATATTTGCAATGTGTAAAGAAGTAGCTGTGGCCCCCGTAAATATAATCACAAATCACACAATGGCCACAGTTAAACATGCCCAATGGGTTAGCTGAATTTGCTGGATTGTCTAATAATAAATGTTAATTTTTATTCTCAAAGAAATGCCTCAAAGTTTGAGAGCGTTTCACACAGAAACCAGGTGCATTGCCTAATATTTTACTGAGCTGCCTGTCACTAGCAATCACGTCCCAGTTGTTAGTGATAACTTCTCTAATATTCTACAAATCTCTACAAATATATATCTATATCTATATATTTTATCTATCTATATCTATCCATCTATCTGTCTATATATATATATATATATATATATATATATATATATATATATATATATATATATATAGGGTCTATATTGAATCAGCGAATGCTTAAAAAAGCGAACGCTGATTCATCGACCCTATTTAACATAAAGCCTAAAATCCCGAACACTCGGAACAGCAATTTTTTGCCGAGGGAAAAAAATTGCTGTTCCACAAAAAAAAAAAAAAAAAAAAAAAAAAAATCTTAAAACATTATACCCCCTACTTAAATATACCAACTCCGAGATCGCACCACAGTGGAGGAAATGGCAAACTCCCAAAACTGGCCCAGCCATTTTTGTCCCTGGGAAAAAAAATCGCTGTTCCGGTTGTTCATGATTTTAGGCTTTTGGTTAAATAGGGTCGATGAATTAGCGTTCACATTTTTTAGCGTTCGCTGATTCAATATAGACCCTATATATATATATATATATATATATATATATATATATATGTATTATATGAGTTAAGAAGGTGTGGGGGTGCAGCCCCCCCTCCTTGGTTGGTTGTCTTTGTGATGTTGGCTGACTATGGCTAATTGATATAGTTTTTTTTTGTTGATGTTCTACTTCACTGATTGTCCTGTTCAAAGTTTTTCTTTCATTGTTTAGTAGTTCGCATGTATTCCAATTCGGCAGCTAAACATAGACCCCAATGGGAAGTAGTTCAGTGAAAATAAAGTTAAATAAGATAAACTTTCTAGTATCCTTAATATATTTATGCTTTTAACAGAAGAGTATGTAATTTACTTTTCTTTAAAGGTAACTTCTGCACTTTTTTCTTAGGGGTAAAAGTTAATGTTTTCTGAAAGTAAACAAGCTGTTTTTTACATCTGGGAAGGGAATAGCGATAAGAACCGACACAATCAGTGTAAGTGGGAACCCAGGCTGTAACATGTACTTTAGCATGGGTAACCTTAATTTTAGATTGTTATGGCTGTGGAAGCAGTTGTTGAATTAAGGCAATGTTCCTAGCTAAAGGGTTAAACTTCAGTTGAAAATGTACACTATTTGTGTTTGCCCTAAGTTAATAGGGGATGGAGGTATTCCGAAAATCTTTAGTTTTTTGTTTGAGGGCTTTCATTAAAGCAACAAATCTTAAAAATGTGATATAGGTTCAGATGGAATTGAGAAGGAACAACTGTATAAAAGATTGGCCTGAAAAACACTAGTGTGTGCATGTAAGACAAAAGTTAGAAACACATTTGAAAATGGTTAGGTACAATAGGTAAGAACAATAGCCTTTTATTATAATTGCTCCTCTGTCCTTAGTGTCATGGAATGTAAATTGCTTTACAGGTATAGACAAAAGGAAAATGTATTCATCCATAACCCCTTTCTCCCATTTTTGATTTGGGGTTGGAGTGTCACTTCAGCAGTGACTATCATTTAGAGCCAAGGTTCACACTGCCAAGTGGCTAGCTCTGCTACAAAAAAGGAAAGATTATTGAATTATATTAATAAATGCAGAATGCAAATAGCAATGCTATGGGAGACACATTAGGAAAGAAGTTGGCATGTGAATTTGACAGAGAGGATTTCAGGGTATATATTCTGCTGAATATCAAGGACAAAGGAAAAGGGGAGTAATACTATTGATTTGCTAGAGGGGCTCCATTAGTGACAAAAGAGGGGGAGAGACAATAATAGTGGATTTGTGATAGTAAAGAGTTATTGGCGAGGGAGGATAATTATGCTGGTATGTATTTATACTCTACCAAAAACTGCAGTTATGGAGTTTAAAAGAATTTGGGGGAAATAATCAGCTTTTGGCAGGGAATATTATTTATAGGTAGGGAATGGAACTTGATTTGGAAGAGTCAGGATGTATCAGGAGAACACGGAAGGGAAATTATAACAAAAGAGGGTAGGTTTTTGAAGACATTTATGAAAATATTTGGTTTGGAAGATGTGAATTCAGTAGTAGGAACTCTGACAGAATTTACATATTATTTTCCAAGGTACAATAACTGGGCTTAATGAGATAGAAACTATATTTCATAGGAACATGTGCATTTAATTAAAAGCTTCAGTATGCATCTCGTAACTATTTAAAATCATGCTCCAATAAAATCTAAGGTACAAAAACAGGGTAATGAAGTAAAACTGAGGCATTGGTGCTTTCTAACCTACCTGTTAAAAGGAGGAATTTATGGGTTAGGTAATGGACACTATCTTGAAAGTTAATATGAAAGATAGAAATATCTTCAGAAATTATAGCTAATGAGTGGGATAAAATAAAATTGTAGTTTAAAAATAGGGTAGAAATAAGAGAGAGTTAAGGTTAAGTAGTAATAGGAATTACTTAGAGGGTTTGACAAAGATTAAACTATATAAATCCAAAACAGGTTCGAGAAATCAGCAACACAGTCCAAAAACTGTTAAATAACACTATTTATTCCACTGTTTTAAGTGCTTTTCATCAGCCTGATAGCAAACTTCTTCAGAAACAGTTACAGCAGTAAAAAAACCTTCCTTTTAACTAAAACAGGTGACCAACATTCATCAATTGCATTACTACTTTCTGCTTGAACAAGCATAATTTAAAATTGAAGTGAAGACTACTAATAACCAGAAATAGAACATCAAGATAAGTCGACACATTTAAAAATATAAACACCTCAACAACAACAGCCACAAGAAACATATATAAAACCACTGAAAGTTATTTTAAGTAATTCAACCATTACCTAAAGAATATGTGTTTGACAAAGAATGACTCATCTCTGCAAGCTCTTTAGTTTAAGGATACTACTAACTGAGCATGAGTCATTCAACCCAGGAAAATTGTAGGCATTCAGCCTCACCTGCCAAGTTAATTCCGGTTTGAGTGGTCTAAGGCCACCCCTACTGTCATGCTTGGCTTGATCAATTATAATAAATTTAAACGCATGTTCTTTATTAGAAATAATATGCTTAGCCAATGCGTTCTCTAGTTTACATTTATTAATAGCGTATTGATGTTCATAAATTCTGTCATGGAGCCTCCGCTCCGTCTTTCATATATAGAAAGCAGGACAGAATGTGCACCTAGCCAAGTAAACTACAAAAGATGAATTACAATTGAATCTGCCTTTCAATTTATAAGTTAAACCATTAACCTTAAACGAATTGGTGACTTCAACAAATTTACAGTAGTTACAGTTTTGACATTTATTCAAGATTAAACTATTGCAGAATAAGGGAATCTCACAGAACAAGAAGAGGCACAAATGTAGAGCGCTAAAGAGAGACCAGAAGAGTATTTGGATAACATGCATGGGTTTAGAAAGAGTGCTGTTAAGCAACGATTTTTGATAACTCCAGTACAGAAAAATTTTAGCACAAAAGGTTAGGCAATAGAAATTAGAAAGGGTTTTCAGCAAACTTGGGGAGCCGATGATAGGAAAAATAACTAGAGATTTTATATAAAGCAGGGGGATGTGGAAACCAAGAAAGACCACAAATGGAAATATTTTGGAAGACTTAATTATGCCAAGATTAGAGGAAGATGATGCTCAACAACTAGAAGTTAATAGGAGGAGATGAGCGAAAAATGATGATGTATTATCAATCTGCAGGGAAATCTCCAGACACTGTTAGTTTTCCTGTGGAAGTTTGGAAGTTAGGAGGGAAGAAAGTGATAAAGGTCTAGAATATTTTGTTTGATAATATTTTAAAATGAGGGAAACCAAAGCATCTTGTAAGAAAGCTGTGGTGGCTGTTAGTCAAAGAAGACAAAGACTAGTAAGACCCAGTCTCGCATAGGTCCATTTCAATTTTAAATCATGATTATCAAGTGTTTGTGTATACACTTGCTAAAATAACGGCAAATATGTTGCCAAATCAATAGATATGGGTTAGTGTAATTTTGTGGAGGGGAGGCAGACATTTGACAGTATTACTAGAACAGTAATAATCCAGTGGAAAGCAGAATGCAAGAAAGTGCTGCTGCTGTTGGTGGGTCTTGATGCAGAGAAAGCATTCAACAGAAAAAGCTGGGATTTTGTGAACTGGACAATGTAAGCTTTTGCATCCCCTGATACAATAAAAAGGTTAATTAGGAGGATGGATGAAGGATAGGAGTCAATGATTAAACTGTAATGATTTCTCTTCCAATAAGTTCTTTTTGAACAGAGGAACCAGAAGGGGTGTCTTGTTTCCCTTTTATTTGCTTTATATGTAGGGCCATTGGAAAATAAAATAAGGGTCTCAAATTCAAGCATATAATTGGTATGGTAATCAAGAAAAGTTGGCTTTATTTGCAGATTATGTTATTTTGTACTTGATAGATCCAGAAAAGAACATGTTGCTGTTTTTGGAACATTTTGAGACAATTTCATATCTTTTTGGGATGTAAAATTAATGAAGATAAAACAAGGGCTATAGTTGTGAATGATGTACCTACTCATGATTTTGTTCAGCAATGCCCATGTATATGGGGACGTAATAAGTGTTAGGTGCAGGAATTTAAATGGATTCTGTTGGGAGACAAAGATGGCCGCCTTTCTGTAGACACTGTACATCTACAGCTCTCCAGTTACTCGCAAGAATAAGTAACCCTGAGGATATACTACAAGTCTTTTTGCATTAATTACCGGATATAACTATTCTACTACAACCAAACTACGACTGAGAATCAAAAGAACGAAGGAAAAACTAATTAATTTCACAGGATTAAAGCTGATTGTCTGCCTGACTCTGAATAGAGCTATAAACAAAGGATCTATCTGATTTCTGTTTCAAGATGTCAAAACTGGACAAAAATATGGACACAACAACAACTAAAACTAAATTATCAACGCTGATGTCACCAGAGAAAGACTCTACATTTAAAAGACAGAAAACTGTAAAACCACAAGATCTTTTAAAACAGGAGGAACAAACCAACCGGATCAGCTAGCTAACATGGAGGACATTAAAACAGCACTGTTACCCATACAAGAATCTTTAAATGCACTTTCAAACCAGATATTTGCTTTTAATGCCACATGCAGTCAAATTCTCGACAGAATAGATAAATCTGAGGCTAGAATATCCGATAATGAGGACAGAATAACATTTCTTACAAAAAAACAGATATTCATGACCTGGACATTCAAACTATGCAGACCAAGATCCTGGATTTAGAGGCAAGATCCAGAAGAAACAACATAATTATTAGAGGAATCCCGAAAATATTCAATATAATGATCTAATGCCTACCATTACACAGATACTGGAAATATTGTTCGAGGACTCGGGTATGGCTAAGCAAATAGTCATAGAAAGAGCACACAGAGCTCTCAGGAATCACAAGCATCAAATATTCCTAGACCGGTTTATGTCAAAATTCTGAATTACCAGGATGTAAATAAAATAATTCTAACTATGAAAAGAAAGGAGGTTTTGTAATGTGGCAAAATAACAGAGTTTCTATGGGTCAAGATCTACCACTGCAAATCAGACAAGCCAGACAAGCATTAGCCCCTTACTGCAAATTTCTTATTGATAAAAATATAAAATTCCAGATGAAGTATCCAAGTACATTAATCTTTACATTTGATGGAGCCAAATATTCTGTTTCTACAAAAAGGAAGCAAAACTCACCTTTTGAAGACTTTTAAATCCCTTCCAACTTCAGAAGCTTAACTGGAACATTCAGTCTGTGTACAGCAATACAGATTCTGGGATTCCATGTCTGCTATACCTCAAGGCTTCAAAATCCTTTGTTTGCTTCTTTTTTCTCACCAGGCCCCCTGTTTAATCATTAACCAGTATTTTCTTACAGGTCCAGCTAAATCCAAAGATTTCATGAACTCCTGCAGCCTTGATGAACTGTGTGCATCTGTGAGTCAACAGGAAGTCCTAGAAATGCTCCAGAGGGTCAGCTTTTGTTGTGGCACTTCTGGAAGTCTGTCCACATAATGGGTTCTCCTTTGAGAACTCGAAATCAAGATTTTTATACCAGGAAGTAGCCAGAGCTCTGTGGAGCCAGGGGAAGCTTTTAGAATTGCAAAACGAGGCTCCTGGACTATTTTAGAGAGGTTTGACTTTTATTTTGTATAAAGAAATGTCAGCTTATTCAGGTAAGGATTTAAACTGGGCTGTAACATATGGTTAAATAGAGTAATTTAACTACAATGTTAGAAACAATATAAAGTTACTACAGTTATTCTATTTTGGTTCTAGATAGTGTGCCTGAAGATAGAAATGCAGTTATAATTATATACTATTGATATTTTTGCTTTTCTGCCTTTGAAATGACTGTTATATTGTTTATGTTACTCCAAAAAAAAAAAAAAAAAAAAAAACTTTCTCCTTATTAATGCTATGATAATCTATATGTGTTAACATGTATAATTCACTCTCCTATTCCTAAGGGAATGGAAGGATATATATTTTATGTGGTTCTAGAGATTCTGTGCATTATGTTAGCTATATATTTCTTACAGTATTAATACATTAATGGTGAAAAAATGTTACTGATGTTGTTTTTATCAATGCTGCTGTTAACATGTTATACTTACCTAGGCAAAGTTAGATAAGACAGTTAGTTATTCTAGGATAATATAACCAATTATTTAATTAATAATGTATGTAAATCATTAGAGGGTAGAATAAGAAATTGGTATGTAAGACATAACAGTGTGTTAACTAACTAATATGTTCAAGAGCTGTAGATAGGTACTAGTGTTTAATGGGAATGTGTAGGTTAGTTTTGTAGGGTTAGTTGTAGTTATCATAGGTTTTGTATATCTTGTTAGGGTGTTATTATATAATAGTCATTTAGGATTGATGTATACCAATAGAAGTCTAAACAGTGTTAAAACCTATGTTTGTCCTGGTCCAGGAGAATAGTGGATAGGCACTGGTTAGGGATGGGGCATTTAGTTTGCTTCCAGACATTTCAAAATCTGATATTATACCGAATCTAGTATCGTTTTCAAATTCAACATATACACTAACATTTTAAAAGTATTTTTATGTGGATAATAGACTCATGGAATGTTAAAGGTTTCCAGAATCTGAAAAAAGGAAACTATTTTTCATTTACTTCTTCAGTCAAAAGCACCATTTATATTGTTACAAGAAACCCACTTGGCTAATGATCAATGGACTGCCATTAAAAATAAAAATGGATCAGGAGGTAATAGCTTCGAAGGGACAACTAATAGTGCAGGTGTAGCAATAATCATCAAAACTCAGTTCCAAGAGAGAATTTTAGATTTTAAAATGGATAAAGAAGGAAGATGGTGCTATGTAATTTTTATAACAAAATTTTACGATAAACCGGTGATTCTTCTTAATATATATGCCCCATGTACCAATCAGCAAACCTTCATAACATCACTTTACTTTATTTTAAACCAATATAACAATTATTATATAATAATAGGAGGTGACTGGAATACATACCAAGACCCTAAACTAGATAAAACAAGTCCCCATAGATCTTATAATAATCAGGCAGTGATAGCACTGCAGGAACTTAAAGCAGATTTTAAACTTTATGATCCATTTAAATGTAATAAGGACCAAATGAATCCAAATAACTTCACATTTTATTCAAGCTGTCATAAAATGTGGTCCAGGATCGATTTCTTTTTAATATCAGATACACTAATGTGTTTTGATCCCAATATATACATACAAGCTCGTTATTTGTCGGATCACTCCAGAATCACATTAACCTTTAAGAAAGATACTTGTCATAAATTGCATGTTAGGGGTTATAATTGGACATTAAATCCATATCTATTGCATAAAGAGGATGTATTAAAAGAAGCTCAGGAGTTTTTAATCAATTATTAAATAATCTTTTAGAACACCGACATCCATCAGACATAGAATGGGCAACTATCAAAGCGCAAATTAGAGGAATGTTTATCCAAAAAGCTACTTTCTACAAGAAATTACAAGTGAAAGATATGCATGACTTGGAATCAAAAATTAAATTATTAGATCAGGAATTAATTAGAAATTATAGTAAACAAACCAAACGGAATTATTAAATTGTCAAAAGAAACTTTTTATTACAAAACAGTAAATTATCATTCCATGAACAGAAAATGCTGGTAAAATACGCTAATCACATACAGACCCGTCAAAAGCACTAGCACGTATTATTAATCAATCAAGTCACCTTCCCAAATCCCTGAAATATACTTCAACAATAAAACATACACCAATACTGAAGATATCATAAAGCTTTTTGAACTAATATTTTCAGAACTATATGGTGAACAACAGGATGTAAATCCAAATAAGAATAATAATGATTTTCTTCAGAAAATTATATTTCCAAAGATTAATGATGAGCTTCATATGAACCTGATTAAACCTATTTCTTCAGAGGAAATAACTGATGTTATCAAGAAATTGAAGCCATACAAAGCTCGGACGGATGGTTTGACTACAGAATTTTATAAAACTTTTAGTGATATTCTGGGAAAATACTGTCAGTGGTCTTTAACTATATTATTAACAATAAAATTACTGACCCACACTTTAATGCATCGAAACTATTCTCATACCGAAGAAAATACTGATCGACAAAACCCGGATAATTATAGACCCATCTCACTTTTAAACATAGATATGAAAATTATGACATCGATTTTGGCTAACAGGTTGAAAATGGTAATTAACCCTATAATATCTGATGAACAAGCCGGTTTTATAAATAGCAGACAAACTATAGATAATACATTAACACTGCATACAATGATTTCTCATGCCACCCATAAAACCATAATCTTTCTTATAATTGATGCACAAAAAGCATTTGACAGAGTGAACTTAGAATATTTATTTGACATTTTAACATGTTTTAACATACCACAAGAATTCACTTCAACTTTAAAAATTATATACCAATCCTTATACAAATCTAGTCATTAACAGGAATCTTTCAAAAAGAATTCAAATTAAAAATGGTACCGTCAAGGCTGTCCTTTATCTCCCTTGTTATTCAATTTGTATTTGGAACCTCTATTTTTGCACATTAAACAAAATATCTATCATAATGCTCCAAGGATCTATGGTACAAGATCACAATGGCTGCTTTTGCAGATGATTTGAGTATTTATTGCACAACACCTGTTTTGGATACTAATAAAATATTAAAGGCAGTAGAAGAATTTGCGAAAATTTCCAATTATAAATTAAATTTAAAAAAAACTAAGATATTCCCATTAAAGACACCTACACCTTTTCACTATTACCATTAGTAGGGCAGGTAAAATCAGAAGAAAAATAAAATACTTAGGAGTGGTTTTCAACAGACAACAGAGATTTTATCTCAATAATGTTAAGGTTATTTGGGAGCAGATAGTATCTGACTTGAAAAGATGGGATAATCTGAAATTACCAATAATGGCGAAGACTTCAATTATTAAAATGAATATACTTCCTAGATTACTATATATTTTTAGGCGTCAAGTCCAAATCTCCAAAAATTCTTCAAACAGCTTCATACAGAACTAGCTAGATTTCTATGGGAACCTAGAAAAGTTAGGATATCGTATGATAAATTGATGGCTCCAAAAATAGGGAGGGTTGGATCTACCTAATTTGAAACATATTATTTAATAATAAACACCAATAGACTTTTAAGAATAATTAACTTTGATGGGTGTAACTCGAAATGGGTTCCCAAATGGCTGGTTCTTAATCATAAACATGTCAAGGAATTGGATATTAACTGCAAGGCATTACCTTTTTTAAACAAAAATACTTTTAAAGGGTACTTCGTGTTGGAACATATCAAAACATATATAGTTTCAGTACAAAATCTTTTAACTCATTAAATCTTTTGCAAAGTATGATAATTCTTCAACCATTTCACAAAAATCCAAATCTGAAAATTGGTAACCAGCTGATAGACCTTAAGAAATTCCCACTTATAATTAATTTAACCCTACTTGATTTATATCCTTTTTTAGGTATCCCAATTCACAATATTTTAGAAGAGTTGAATCTCCCAAATCGTATCTAATTATAATAAGACAATTAAAAGACCTATCAATAAGTTACCTTAGTAAAGGGAATGACATAATTAAAGAAGAAGATTTAAACATGTGTCTGAACTTATGGCAAACCCTTACACAGGAATGTAAATATATAACTGCAGCATATGGTTTGATTAAAGAAATAAAATATAATAATCAAATATTAATTTCCAAATACTGGAGAGAAATTGTTGACAATTGAAGAAAGTAAAATACTAAAAGCAATTCACTTAACCATAAAATCTGTGTCCCTTCAGAAGCTATTATTTACCCAATTGATGATATTTAATAACGCCAGATTATCTACTTCTCACTCTACAAATTTAACTCAAAGAACTCACCAAAATGCCCATATTGTATAGATCAAACAGCCGACCTCCTACATATGTTTTGGAGTTGTAAATGTATTTTCAAACTCTGGAATTCCTTGAAACTTCAACTACAAAAATGGGATATCAACATTCCACACTCTCCTGGGAATTTACGATTTTGCATATTCCACCACCCAACTTGGAAAGAACCCAAAGAATTATACTAGTCAATATTTTTGTTGATGAAGTTATATATAGCTTCCAATTGGTTGAACCCTTTACAGGCATCATGGCAAAATTTCAAGATAGTAGCCACCAAACATATTCTAGCACATAAATTTCTAATTAGTGATTATAAGAAAAATGTAAACAATACAAAAATATGGGAACAAATCTTTAACATTGTATTAGCTTAAACTTCCATTCCACTATTCTCTGGGAAAAACTGAATAACTGTTGAATTTTATTGAGATAAGTCTTATATGGTTACTAGTTCTTTTTTCTTCATTATTTTTTTTTTAGAAGTGTATAGGTATGTATAATGATTCTATGTAACTGTTGGAAGCATTCATGTACATATTGTAAGTAGTTGGTAGTACTGTATTAGTTGTTTGGAAAAAATAAAATAAAGAATTATTATTGAAAAAAAAAATAAATGGATTCTGTTATTGCAGCTAAGGATATGTGGGAAGAGACTAAAAAGGTAATACAAAAATTGAGAAACTGTAACATATTGTGTATGGATATGGATAGTAACATACATGCATTGAAGATGTTTGTCTCTTCAGTTTTGTATACCGGTTGGGTAGATTTTTATTAACTAGAGGAGATGTTGTAGACAATAAAGAGCTGAAGAAATTTATCTGTGAAGGAAAGGCAAGAGTTGAGTGGGATAAGCTGATCCTCTCAGTAGAACAAGCTGTTCTAGCTTTATCTGATTTGGAAGGATATTTTAGAGCTACATAGTTCAAGATGGGCATGGGTAGTTACCGATGATAAGTGGCTTGAAGACCCGGCCTACTCTGACCTATGCCAGGGACCTTTGCTAATGATGGAAGTTGTATATGTGCCCCTACTGGCCAGTGTACGCCTGCCATAAAGCCCAGCAGCCCTGGGTCAATAAGTTATTGGCTGGCTGGTGTCTAGTTGCCCAGCCTGGGTTACCTGGGATAGCTCTGTTAAGGGAAAGCTGGATGTAAAACCAACCAACCTGCCAAACATGAACTGAGAATTGCTACTCTTAATTTAGGTTCACTGACAGGACGCAGCTTGGAAGTGGATGACGTGATGATAAGGAGGAGGCTGGACATTCTGTGTATCCAAGAGATGAGATGGAAGGGCAGTGCAGCAAAACCACTTGGCTTGGGATCCAGACTCTATCTACTACTCAGGAAGGGGACAGGCTAGAAATGGTGTAGGAATTGTGGTGAGAGAGAGGCTTCAGAAGGCAGTGAGGGATGTCATCAGAATTAATGACAGACTCATGGCAATCAGATTGCAGTGTAATGATAGGGCAGTATTTATGGCAGTCAGACTGCAGTGTAATGATAGGGCAGTATTAATGGCAGTCAGACTGCAGTGTAATGATAGGGCAGTATTAATGGCAGTCAGACTGCAGTGTAATGATAGGGCAGTATTCATGGCAATCAGACTCCAGTGTAATGATAGGGCAGTATTCATAATCTCAGCCTATGCCCCACAGGGAGTGTTGTGATAGTGAGGAAAAGAGTGCATTCAGACAGCAGTTGCAGGACCTACTAGATAAAGCAGGGCATCATGAATTGGTGTTGATAATGGGTGACTTGAATGCACATATCAGGACAGACAGAACAGGATATGAAGGCTGTCTTGGTCCATATGGGTGGGGCAACAGGAATAAAGAAGGAAAAGCCATTCTAAACTTTTGTCTGGCAAATGGCTTGATAGTAGCCAACACATGGTTCAGAAAGAGAGAGAGAGAGAGCAAAAACAGTAGCCAACATTCAACTCAGGTAGACTTCTTCCTAGTAAGGAAAAGGCACTGGGGTAGAATCCATGATTGCAAAGCCATCCCCAGTGAAACAGTCAGCCCACAGCATAAACCATTAGTTGCCACTATCAGCTGCAAGCAGTAGTCAGAAAAGGCTCTAAGGTCAACAGAGACAGGCTGAAGACCTGGAAGTTGACTGGAGATAAAGTACAACAGTTCAAGGAATTATTCAGGGCACTAGCACCCCAAGAAGAGGAGGAAATATGTGGAGTTGAACAAAAATGGCAGCACCTAAAAACAGCATGTGTTAGGACTACAAAAAGATATGTGGCTGAGCCAGGTATGGAAACAAGGTACATAAAGAAAGCTGGTGGTGGAATGCAGAAGTCCAGGAAGTCATCAAAAGAAAGAAGTGCAGGAAGAAGTGGAAGACAGAAAAGATGGACCAGGCTAGGATGGAATACTGGTTGGCTAACAAAGAAGCTAAGAAAGAAGCTGCAATAGCAAAGAATGGGGCATCGGAGGCACTCTTCCATCTTCTGGAAAGTGACACAGTAAGTGGCAAAAAGAACATATATCAAGTTGCAGGGCAAAGACAGAAAGACAAAGAAGATACTTAGACACCCTTCATAAGGGACGCCAGCAACAACCTGCTCACCAGTCCACAGGACATCAAAGGCAGATGGAAGGAGTATTTCCAGCAACTTCTGAATAAAGAAAACCCTACAGAAGCTGTACTGCCCCAGAAACAGCCTTTGAGTAGAGAAGAAGAGGAGCCCACCCTGGAAGAAGTAAGAACAGCATTAAGGAATATCAGAGTATTGTATTCATAAAGTTGCAGAAAGTATTCTAAAAAATAAGCCAACACAGGAATGGGGAAAATACATTTTAACAATAGGGATGGCTGCTGATAGGGGTACAGAAAATATGCAAGAGAGATTGGAATTTACTGGACAAAACTGGCAAATGAACCAAGTTATCGGACTCCATTAACTAGAGAGGGAAAGGTAGTAGTCTGTGATGAGGCCAAGAAAAAAGGTTTGGACTGCAGGTTCGAGACTGCCTTTTGTATATGGAATTGATATCTAGGGTATAGGCAAAGAGAAAGTGAGGGTGAAGTCCTAGATGAAAGACTTGCTCTGGGAAAGTTTTAGTTGACTCTAGAAATTAAGCTGCGGCTAAAAAGGAGTAGCTAGTAGGACATATAAGATGTACGATAACTACAAGAATCAATCAGAGGAGGTTAGAAAAGAATAGGGGAAAAAGACTGGAAAATAAATTTACAATGGCACAATGGCAGGACATAAGTATGGCTCCCAAGTATACAACAAAGTCCAGAGGGTTTAGGATTTTTGCTTGTCAGTGTTTGCTAAGTCCAAGCAGACTTCAAAGATTTTTTTCTCAGGTAGACAGCAAATATTGAAGGTCTGATGGGGAAGAAGGAGGTAGCCGAGAACATGTTTTTGAGAGTGTAATGAGCTGGCAGATTTTAAAAATTCCTTACAGTGTATGCTGTCAGAAATATTGGGGGAGCAAATGACTATGAGGAAATGATTCTTTTGAGCAGGGACACAGGATTTGAATTGCCTAGGTATAGTAAGACCTTGTTAACTTTAATTCTTTTGCTTGCCTAAAAGCAATTACTAGAAAATAGAAATCAGGATCTACAGGTTCATAGGATGATACTAGGCTCTTGGCCTGGAGGCCCTTATAAGCCTAGCCAAGAATTTTGCCAATGTTTCCACAAAGTCAGCATCTGTTTCCTCTGTCCAGTAGGGACACAGGTGGGATCCCAGGGATGTATTTTCTGTTTCCCATCTAGTCATCCAGGTTCCTCTTAAAGAGGGTTAATGAGGTACTCTGCTTGGCATGCAGAGGGAGTCTATTCCACAGATGGGGGAGTCGTTGGGACACAAATCTATCCTGCCAACAAGTTCTATTAATGTCTCAGACCAGGTTGAGGCCTTGCATGTTGGTTCTGCGAGTTGAGTTTGACTTATGGATATGCGGCAACTCCATCAAGGCTGGGTCTGAGACGGCATTGTACACATGACACAGGTCACTTCTGAGCAGCCTGTACGAGACTGAGTAGAGGTACAGGACATTGAGCCTGCCTGTATAGGATAGGTGTTTGAGACCCTGGATGTTCCTGGTCAGGAACATCTGTGGTCTCTCCAGCTGCTGCATGTGCTTGGCAGGTACATGCCAAATGGGGGCATTGTACTCAATAATGGGTCTGATAAGGGAGGAGTACAGGGATGTTATGGCCTCCTTGTTCCTGGATGAAATACCCTTACTTATGAGGTGGGCCATGTAGAAAGCCTTCTGTACAATGAAGGCAACATGGTGGTCAAAAGTCAGGTTGCTATCAACCTAGCTGCCAAAGTCCCTCGCTACTGATTGCATGTTTAGTACATTGTTATTAATGTGATAATTAGTGGGGATGCCATTTTCCCCAAGGGGATAATAATGCATTTCTTAGCATTCAGTTTGAGGCCATGCTTCTGGCACCAGTCATTAGTTTGGATAAGTTCCTCTTGGAGGATGTCCACATCACTAGGGGAATTTAAGACAGCACCCAGCTTGCAGACTTCTGCAAACTTGGTCAGCTACAGACCACTGGTTTTGGCTTGCACCTCAAAAAAGTATATCCAAACAGTAGAAGCCCAAAGGCCAATCTTTGGCATATGCCAATCATTACAGGTCTACTACTAGAGATGGCTTTCTCTATTTTGACTGAGTGGGTTCTATCAGTGAGCCATTTAGTGACTCATCTGATAGCATATGGGTTGATGCCTAGCTGTCTCCCCCTCATCCACAACTTTGGTGACTTTTTTGAAGAAGTCGACTAAGTTTAACAGGCATGATTTCCCTTTGACAAAACCAAACTGTGTGGGGTCAAGTGTTTGGAGGTTGCCAGTGTCCTTGTTTATAAGGTCCATGATAATGTGTTTCATGGCCTTGCAGATCAGGCTGGTTAGGCTGATGGGCCTGTAATTGCCTGGGTCAGTGGATGCTCCTCCTTTGTGTAGAGGGATGACAGTGGCTGCCCTCCATTCATCTGGGACAAAGCCAGTGCTTAGGCTTTGGTTGAATAGGGTGACTAATGGTGCTGAGAGCTCATGCCGGAGGTTATGTAGTATGCAGCCAGGGATGTTTTTGGGTCCCATGGAGGCTGTATTTTTTGCCTTTGAGAGGGCATTAAAGACCTGCTCCATATCAGAAAAACTTTTTCATATAATATGTGGAATAATTTATAAAATGTATTAGAAAAAGAAATTGTATATGAAAGCAGTAATGTTTACTAATGCTAATATAGTATTTATAAGTGGACGTGTTTGTAAATACTTTAGTTATGTTGTGTTTGTTAAATAATCTTTTCTAAAAATTAAATTCATATAAAAAATCATATGTCTTTGTTTGTTTATTTTCAAAATCAAGTAAATGTGTTTTCAAAAAAAAAAAGACCTGCTCTGTGGTCATAAGGGGAGGGGGCAGATGCTGGGGATGTCCTCGTTCACTGATGGGGGGAGAGGGGGTTGAAGTTTTCACTGAACCTGTCTGCCAGCAGGTTGGCTATATCTACAGCATTTGTGTATGCAGTGTTCTTGACCACCAGTTTAGAGAAGATTTGGGTGTTACCTTTGTGACTGCAGACGTATGTGAAGAAGACCTTATGATTGTCCATAGAGGATGTGGCAAATCTGGACTCAAAGTTAGCCTTAGAGAGTTTCACCAGTGACCTTATTTGCTTGTTTAGACAAAGACGAGATTGCTTCCAACTTGGCACCTGCTCCTCCTTGGTCCTGGGTAGCAATTTTTTTTCTTTTTATTATAGAGTTTGTTTTTGCTGCTGTCCATTAAAGAGGTTTACTCTTCCTTGCGGAAGATGATTTGGTCCTTTAAGGTATTGCTGAGTCCATGCAGCTATGTAGGTGCTCATATAGTTTTTTGGTGTAGGCTTGGACATTAGTGCTAGTTCCAACTGAAGGGACAGTGGCTGTGAAGCTGCTTATTCCTGCTCTCAGGAGGTTGTAGTCAGCTTTAGAAAAGTTGTTTTGTTTGGCCCTGGCAAGGAGGGGAGTCATGGTGACTTTGAAATTGATTGCTTTATAGTAGGATCTTACCAAGGAGGATGACACTAGCGGTGCTACAGTGGCTACTCATGTTTGTTAGTACCAGAGCCAGGATATTTTCACCTCTTATAGGGTGTCGACCTGCTGATCCAATGCATTGGCATTGATGAAGTTGAGGGATCTCTGAGCATTCCACTCTATGGTTAGCTAGTTAAAGTTGCCCAGGATCAGGGTACAGGGTTGAATCTTGATGGATTCATGTAAGTCCGGGTAGGTGGAGTGAGTGTCCTGAGTCACGGTTGGGTTCTGTAGCTACCTATGATTTGAATAGGTGTTAATTGCATCTGGAGTGTCTCCTGTGCATTATACTGTTTGACCAGCCTGAAGATGTTCATAGGTTCATAGGTAGGTACTAGGCTATTGACCCTAGGGCCTATATAAGCCTAGCCAAAAAGGTACCCTGGCTTTCGCCATGCAAGAAAATTATTTTCCTGTGCCCCTGTCTAGCTGAGCCACAGAGGTGATCCCCTGGGTGAATTTCCTATTTCCCATCCAATCATCAAGATTTTTCTTGAAGAGTGCTAATGAGGAGCTTTGTTTGATATAGATAGATAGTTTGTTCCAGAGTATGGGAAGTCTCTGGGACAGGAATCTATCCCTCCAGCATGTTCTGTTTATTGTAGTGACAAGGTTTAGGTCCCTATGTCTATGTCTATGTGTATGTCTTTGATAAATATTGAAACTCCACCTCCTTTGGCTTTATAGCCCTCCATTTGGGGTCTGAAAGTATGGTAGGATGAGTAACCTGGTAAGGCTGGGGTGCTCTCCGCAGCTTTGAATTAGGTTTCAGTGACTGCACAAAAGTCAGCATATTGCAGGGTGAGGAATGCTTGCAATGAGTGCAGTTTCATGTTAAGACTCCAAGCATTTAGCAGCATGAGCTTTAAATTTCATTCACAAGAATTTTTCACGTTGGTAATTTTGTCCTCATGACTTTGCCTAAAAAAGGCACTATGGGGGAGGCATGAGCCTTTGCTAGAAGCCTGAAGCCCAGGGGAGACAGATGAAGGTCATCTCTGAAAAAGCATTATGGTCTATCAATCATGTCCTCCCAGGCTGTCAGGTACTGGATTCCCTTGGAATGACACCAGAAACTAAACCATTTATTAAAGTCAATCATTTTCTGTTTGTATTGAGGCATCATTCTGGGTAGGATACTGCTTAAGGCTACAGACATACCTGCCTGGGACATATATTCAGCTAGCTCAATCATGTCTCTCTTCATATACTCCAGAGAGGTACGTCTCAGGTCACTCACACTAACATGAACTATGACAGAGTCCTAACAATACCTGTCTTTGAGAGAGTGCATGAGTGATATAGCAGATTCTAGCACTTGACAAGCAACTTACAGTAATTTTTCTCCTTGTCTAGCCTGGTGAGGGGCACATCTGTGTGTCTCATAATAGTGTCTTATGACTAGTATGTTGGGTTTGTGGCTTGGCCTTAGAGGCTGTGAGACACAGGCTTGTGTGCAATGTGTGGTGCTGTATTTGAAGTATTGAATGTTGTAAAGAGATAGAACTGAAAACGTGATCTTCAGCAAAGGGAAGGAGTAAATTACATAAAGATAAAAATGGAATTTATGGGAGCAATACATGCAGATAAATGTTCAGGAGGAGGACCCTTCAGAGCAGTTAGCCTGGTATTCACCTATAAACCTATGAATGAGGTTTAAAGGAAGGCATTAACTGAATGTTTTATGTAATGTTCGACTGAAAGGCAGTTTATAAACAAAGAAAACGTAATATAGAATGTGTGAAACTGAAAAACATTATGGTTTGTTTTCTTTTCTATAAATGTCTGTGTGCCTATCTCTTTTAAGTGATATAGTTTAATAAAGGTGTTTAAAAAAAAAAGAATATTAGAAGCAATTGGAAAATAACCTTGGAAGTAAGTGGTCTCTCTAGGGCAGTCACAGCAATGTTTGTTAGTAAGAAAACAGAAACCAGAAGGAATGCTTCAGTGTGGAATTTCTTTTTCTTGCAAATCTGTAAGAAAATGTTTATTTATTTTTACAGCATTTGGATGGCAGTTTTGGTGTCCAAGAATATATTGTTACTCCAATTATATTGTCTGTGTGGTTACATGTAAAAGCTGCGAAGGTTTACTATCATATGTGCGAACTACATTCTGTCGTCATGTATGCTGCCGAAAATCAGAATGTCGTGCACAAAATGATGTGTATAGGATAGTCAAACACACTTTTGCGAATGCAGTAGTGCATTCGCATAAGTGTGTTCGACTATATGTACGGAGATCGCGGTACAGTCGGGAATGGAAATTCATCCATATCCCCACTGTAGTGCAATCTCAGAGTTGGAATATATTAGTAGCAGGAAGTGTGGGGTATGCATTTTAAGTGAAGAAAAACAGAGAGCTCTGCCCAGGAGTTCGATATTAATATCAAAAAGTTTTTCATTTTTTGAGAGGTATTTTGCACATGCGCAATAGTGATTTTCGACATGACGGGCCGGTAACATGCCTGTAAAATATTTTGTGTTTCGAGTTAATGACTGTAAACCAGCTGCAATGTCTTCTGTTTGGAAGGACTGTAAAGAAACTCTCACAATGAAATGCTTGAGCATAAGTGTGCTGTTAGAACTAAAAACAAAAACAATTCCCTGTACACAAAGTGTTGAGTGTTAAACTTTACTTTTTATTCTTTACAGTTGCTTGCATAAGACTGTATTCAAGGGGAGGAGATTTTAATAACTTGACTAATTGGAGCTGTACTGTTGTTTTTCAAAGCAAATAATTAACCAGGTTTAAATGCATTGGTTAGAATAAAAAGTATACTGTAGGTGAAGTTTTTAAAATGCCTATTTTAATTTATAAATTTGATATTTTACTTGTTTGTAATAGCTACAGTTACTCAAATCCATTTTTATAACAATTAGAAAGTTTTGGTAATACCAGTTTGTGCATATTGTATTATTCTTAAACCAGGTGGTTTTTAACATCACATCAGTTACTAATTGTTTTAAGTCATGTGATTTTTAGTGGAATGTTATATAGTGCATTGATTGTTAAATTGGTCTTTGTTATGAAGACTTTTTCAGTCATTGGTGGAGCAGAAGCACTAAACATAATTGTAATAAAGTGGCCATCCATTTCCATAAGTATTTTTCTTTTTTAGTTTCACTATAATCACTTTTTCAGTCATAGGTTTTTTGGTTTGAATAAGGGCATGAATTATGACAACAGTGAAGCAGAAAAAGGAGCTTCTGTAGTAGGAAAGATGAATAGATAAAACTACAAAGAGGAGGGACGTAAGAGCATAAAGCCCATCATCTGAATAGACTAAAACATGAACCAAACAAAGGATGTGTGGTAAGTTACTGATAATGGAAGCTGATAGAACTAACAAGCATAAGAATTACTTGGTGGCAAAGAATTTGGGATTGAAATTTAGCTGCTGAAGTTATTCACAGATGAAAAGAATGTAGACTCGAGATATGGAAGGTGAGACTATATTTCAGAGGTATAATAACTAGAGGGTAAACAAAGGGTAGGAGGGGATATGTAATAATTGTGCTAGAAAAGTTGTGTGGACAAAAGGGGGAGGATCAGATGATTGTAAGCTACAGAGCTGAATGCTCAAGTAAAAAGCATGCTCTTTTAAGACACCTAACCAAGGAAATTGAGTGCTGTTGACTATACTTTAAGGAGTTCTCAAGAAAATCCTGTTTACACAACACTTTTAAAATATCTTAATGCACTGACCATGTAAGATTAGTAAGGAACTGACCGAATACATGGCAGCAGCCATTGTACACACACATAGTCTGGAAGCTGCACGCCCTGGTTTAGGGGTTGTTGGCCGCAACAGTCTGTTGGCTTTTTGTAATAGCTCTTTTTCTTAATTTCCACATGGACACTTAAAACGACAGCACCAGATTTTTTTTAAAGCAACATTTCGTCTGAAGGATGGTACATGTCACCAAGAGCAGTAATACTTTGTTAGTGAAATATAATTTTACATCCAGGAAGTCTTAATAAATTTTTATGTTGTAGACAATGATGTAGGTACACATACAATAACAGCAAAGAAAACAAGCCATAATAAATATTTTTCATTTTCATGCATTATCTATGTCTTTTTAACAATTATCGTTCACTCCAAATTATATAAATTCCTCAATTTGTGCCTTCCCTTAAACCTCACTCCTCCTGAATATTATTCTGCATGTATTGTGCCAAACCCCCCCCCAAAAAACATTGTGTAGTTAGCTTCTTCCATTTTTTAAAGAGCCCATCTCCAGTTCATTTACATCCCTCAAATTATTCACTACTTTAGTTGATTTAGATTTTGATTTCCATTTTTAAGTAATTGCATTTTAAGCAGCCATTAGCATTAAACTTAATAAGGACTTGCTACATGTAGGCAATTCAAATACTGTATACCAGCTCAAAAGAATAATTTTCTTAGTTAAAATCATTCCTTCCAGAGCAGTTCAAACTAAGCATTCTGCAGGGATATTAAATCTATCAGCTCATTACATTCCCAAACATAGTTTCCCAATTACTGCTCTATTCTGTCACACCTCCGGCATTTACTATCTACCTGAAGAAATCTCTGCAGTCTGGCTGGGGTATAAAAATACCTATGCAAGCATTACCATCAACAAGCCTTAACCTTCTTGACTTTGTTGCATACTTGAGAGCCATACACACGTCCTCCTATTGTTCCCTTGTAAATTGCTTTCCCAGTCTCTCCTTCCAATCTTTTCTAACCTCGTCTGTTTGGTTATTGTGGTTATCATACAATACTTTATATGCCTTACTATTTATTCCTTTTTTAACGGCAAGTTCTGTTCTTGACTCATAAACTCTACCAGAGCTGGTCTTTCATTCTGCACTCCCCACGCATAATGCCATAACTCTCGGTACTCCATTATCAATCCCAAGTAAGGAAGGTAACTTCTGTTCTTGTCTCATAAACTCTACCAGAGCTGGTCTTCCACTCTGCACTCCCCACGCATCACGCCATAACTCTCTATGCTCCATTATCAATCCCTGGTAAGGAAGGTAACTTCTGTTCTTGACTCATAAACTCTACCAGAGTTGGTCTTTCATTCTGCACTCCCCATGCATAACGCCATAAGTCTCTATTCTCCATTATCAACCCCTCATAAGGAAGGTAACTTCTGTTCTTGTCTCATAAACTCTACCGGAGCTGGTCTTCCACTCTGCACTCCCCACGCATAACGCCATAACTCTCTGTACTCCATTATCAATCCCTGGTAAGGAAGGTAACTTCTGTTCTTGTCTCATAAACTCTACCAGAGCTGGTCTTCCACTCTGCACTCCCCACGCATAACGCCATAACTCTCTGTACTCCATTATCAATCCCTGGTAAGGAAGGTAGTTTTTAACATTGCAGTACAACATCTGCTTAACCTAATCCTAATCTTTTAACTCTTTCTTTCTCAATACCTTGGTTCCTTTGCTAATTTTCTCCAGTAATTCCAGCCCATGTTTGCCTACTTTTTGTACCCCTTGCTTGCAGTCATCCCTATTGGCAAAATCTCCTTTTTCCATTTTTATGTTTGCTTAGTTTTTAGAATACCTTCTGCTATCTTGTGAGCATAATATTCTGTATGGTTATTCTCCTTAAGGATCTGCAGTCAAAATCCCACTCTCTCTCTTTTCATTTCTTGAACCCCCCCCCATTTCATCATCATCCCTTTCCATTTTGAATTATAACTGTCTGTCTGTGTTATGTATTTGAACCTTAACTGTGTAACTCTAAAATATCCCTTCAAATCAAGTAATCCTAAACCACCATGTTCTGTTTCGAAGGATCAACTTATCCCACTTAACACTTGCCCCTTCGCATCTCAGATAATTTCCTTCAACTTTTTATTAATTATTGTCCATAACTTCTCCTCTGATTAATAAAAACATGCCTGACCCATATGTAAAACTAAAGGGACTAAACCCATTTTCACTGCTTCTGTCTTAATGTCCATATCCATGAGAAAGAGCTTCCAGGTTTTCAGTTTTTGTATTATCATTTTAGTAGCCTCCCACATATCCTTAGCTGCCAAAACAGAATCCTTTTAAATCCCTACTCCTAAGTACTTCATCTTATCGTGTCCCCATAAGTATGGATATTGCTGGGTCAGTTCATGTCTGGACATGTAATGTACAGCTATAGCCTTTACCTTCATTAATTTTATATCCTAAAAAGACCTGAAACTGTCCTAAAATGTTCCACAACACTGAGATGTCCTTTTTATCTATTTATCAGGTACAAAATGATATCTGAAATAAAGCCAACATTTCTTGATTACCATACTGATTGTATCCTTGCATGTCTGAGTCCCTTATTTTCTTTGCTAATGGCTCTAAGTATGAAGCAAATAACAAAGGGTAAAGAGGATACCCCTGTCTGGCTCCTCTGGTCAAATACAACTTATCAGAGAGGAACCCTCCCACTTTAATTCTTGCTTCTGATCTTTTTTTACATCCTCCTTATTAACCTTATTGTGTCAGGGAATGCAAATGCTTCCATTGCCCTACACATAAAATCCCAGCTTACTCTAGTGAATACTGTCTCTGAATCATGACCCACTAACAATAATGGTATTTTATTACCCTCTCCCTCTTAATCATCATTGTTATATTAATATTGTCAAATGTTTGCCTTCCTTCCACAAAACCAAATTGACCTATATTAATTGTTGCAAGACCTTTGACATTATTTTAGCTAATATATGCATAAATACGTTATAATCATGGTTTTAAATTGAAATGGGCTTATATAAGATTGGTTCTTACAGGTCTTTACCCTCTTTGGCTAACACAGCCACCACAGCTTTCTTCCAATATGCTAGGGTTTCCCCTCATTTTAAAATATTATTAAACAAAATCTTCCAACTCTTTTACCACTTTCTTTTATCTTAACTTCCAGACTTCCATAGGAATGCCATTTGTTCCTGGAGACTTTCCTAATGATTGATTATATGCCACCATTTCTATCTCATCTACTCCTGTCTCAACTGTTAGTTGTTCAGCCCCATTTACCTCTAACCTTGGCATAATTAAGTTTTCCATAAATATTTCTATCTGTGCTGTTTTTTTTTTTTTATTTCCACATTTTTGTGTCTTATACGGTTTTTCATAACATTTCTGAAATATCTTGAATACCTCTATGAGCTCTCTGGTTATTTTTCTTAATATAGGTTCCTTAAGTTTGGTAGCAACCCTTTCTACTTTCTGTTGTATAAGTTGTTCTGCTGAAAGTTTTTTTTCCCCTCTGGAGTCATTATCAAAAAATATTTGCATTAATGGCAGTCTTTCTGAACTTATGCATATTATTCAGATACGGTTTTAAGCTCTCTTTAGCACTGTATTGTGCCTCTTGTTCTGCAAGATTTCCCTTATTCTGCAATAGTTTTAACCTTTGCCAGCCCTGTGAATAATTTATTGTTACTTCTTAACCATGTATCTTTCTATTTTATTTCTAAACCATTTTAAACTCCATTTTTGTTTTATCCCACTTAGTAGCCATAACTTCTGAAGATATTTCTATCTTCTCTAATAACTCTCAAATAATTTCCACTACCCATTCCTTAAATTCCTCTTTTCTTAACAGGTAGGAGAGAAAGCGCCAGTGTCTCATTCTTACTTCATTACCATGCATTTTTATGTTGTTTTTTTATTGGTGCTTCATCTGAAATAGTTATTGGATGTGTCATGAAGCTTTCGATTAAATGCACATGTTCCTGTGAACTATATCTGATGTTGTCATTTTCATTCATTCTTTAACAAATGGGTCTCAGATCCGACTTTTGATCTGACTCAGCCACTTTTCTTCCAGACTCTTGGATCTGACTCTCGAGCTTCTCCCTTTACCCATAATGCCCCTTACTGCCATATTACCCCAGATCTTATTTGCCACTCTAATGGTTCAGATGTGGATCATGAAGTCTCGAGCTCTGGGTTGTGTTATAGGGACAGCTGGCCCATATTAGCTTCCAGGCAGTTTCAGTTCAAGAACCTCCCATTTCTTTGGCACCTCTCCAGATCATCCAACTGAAGAGGTTCCCCGGAAGAGATTGTATAAGAGGAGGCACTTAGATTCCCCCCAAGAATCTCTAACTGAAGACACAAATTTTGATGAAGGGGAAGAGTCCCCAGATCACCACCAGAAGATGTCTCCTTCAGAGAAATTCTGGAATATCCTTCACCAAAAAGGTGGTTGGTTCTCCAAACCCACTTTCCAGGAGGAATCAGTGTTGCTAGAAGCCTTTGGATCTGTTCTAGCTACGTCTTGGGTTCCCCCCTTGGTGGATGACCTCATATATCTTGTCTCCCATTGGACTTGGAAGGAACCCGATACCATAGAACCAACCCCCCATTGTCTGGACAAGATCCTAGCTCCACCCAAAGACAGGCTTTTTTTGGAGTAAGGAAATCCCTGTAGATGCCATGGTTGTTGCAGCAGCCTCAAATAAGGACCTGGCTGAACAGAGCTCCACTGTCCATCTTCCTAATAGAGAGTACAGGCCATTGGACAGATTTGGAAAGTGCATCTACACTTCAGCGACCTTTGCCTTATGGTTGCTTAATTACTTGGCACACTTTACTAGGCTACAGAAGGAATTGCTTAAGGAACTCTCCACGTCTACCCCTGAGACCATGTCAGCAGAGGAAGAGAAAGTTTTTCCTTGCAAATGACCACCTTTCAATTTATATCTAATGTTTCCATGGGGTTATTATCTCGTGCAGCCGAATGTTCCTTACCGGCTGCAAGTTCAAGCATAGCCATCAGGAGACATGCTTGGATGAGCTTGTGTGGTTAACGAGGATGAAAGTGCTTGGTTTTTATTTGATTCTTCATTTTAAAATAATTATTAAAAAAGTTTTAAAGTTATGAATTCAGTGGTGATTCACTTCGGTTGTGGTTCCATTCTGATGCTGAGAAGTGGTTTACACTTTTCCATAGTGAGCAAGATGGAAAGACCTTGTCTGCCATGAGAATCCATTTTTTTTACCCTGCAGACATCCTTTTCTAGGAATCAGCATGGCGAAAAAAAAGATGTGGTTCTGAAAATCTTAATAGCCTTTTCAGGACTCATGTGGGGAAATTTCAATGGGAGATGCCATCCTCAAGGCAGAAGAGGTCCACAAAACCAAGGGTTCCAAGATTTCTTTTGGGATAGGACCTTTCAGCCCACATGAAGTGTTGTCTGATTGTTTTTTTCTGGAAGCCATTGGGGTCACGTATCTTTGCACCCAGACACCCGAGCAGCCATCACAAATGATTCCTGGGTGCAAAAGATCGTATCCATAGGATATTTCATTCCCTTTTTACAAACCCCCCCACACACTCAAAAGGAAATGTCTCCCTGATGTTCCACCTAATCAGTGGGAGTTAGCAGTTCAAGAAATTCAAAAGCTGCTAGACAAAAAAGTCATCCAAGAGGTCCCACCAGACCAAAGAGGATCTGGAGTTTACTCAAGGTTTTTTTAAGTGCCAAAGAAAACAGGGGATCTGAGGCCAATCTAAATCAGTTTGTCAGGAGCTCCAAGTTCCTGATAGCCATGGTTCAGTCCATACTGCTTCTTTTACAGAAAGACAACCGGATGTGCTCCATAGATCTCCAAGATGTGTATTATCATATCAAGATGAACAGCCGCTCTCAGAAGTACTTGTGCTTTTGGCTGGGGGCCAGACATTACTGGTTCAGACCCCTGCCCTTTGATCTCACCACAGCCCCCAGAGTGTTCACCAAATTCATGACAGTGGTAGCAGCTCATTTCAGACTGCTCAGATTCAGAGTGTTTCCTTATTTGTATGACTGGCCCCTCATCTCCCTAACCAGGCATCTCCTCAAAAAAGCAAGGGATTACTTACTCCATTTGTGTCAGCTCCTGAGGATCACAGTCAATTTTCCCGAGTCCCATCTAAAGCCAATTCAAGTCTTGCAGTTTAAAGGAGCTTGCCTGGACACAGTCAATCATTTGGCCCTTTTGCCACAAGTCAAGAGTTCACACCTTCAAATTGCATGTTAGATTCTATCACACCATTTTCCTCCAGCAAAATTGGTTCTTTAAGCCTTAGGATCTATGGCTGCAGGGAGTAACCTGCTACCCACTGCTCATCTTCACATGCAAATTCTCCACTGGCCTCTAGCAGTACAATGGTCGAGTCTTCAACAACCCTTGAACCATCCTATAAGACTTTCTCGAGTCTGCAGAGGCTGCCTACATTGGTGGATTCAGTCCAATGAAGTTTGTCAGGGATGTCCCTTAATCTTTCCTTCCCCAAAGGCCACGTTGTCCATGGACTCCTCCCAAATGGGGTGGGGGACATTTCTTCTGGTGGATTGTTCAAGGTGCATGGTCCCTAGTAGAAACCAATTTGCATATAAATGTCTTAGAGATGAGAATGGTCCTTTTTGTGTTGCAGGCTTTTCAGAACTCTCACCTTATAGGGACAATTGCTATCCAGATGGGCAACATATCAGTGGTGTGGTACATAAACAAACAGAGAGGACCTAGGTCATACCCCCTTTGCCGAGAAGCAGTAAGAGTCTGGCAGTGGGCAATCTCCTCCAACCACTTTCTTATAGCAATGTGCATACTGGGGAACTCTAATGTTATAGCCACAAACTCAGCAGGACTATCCTGATGCCTCATGAGTGATCTCTCAACCATATAGAGGTGGAAAGGATCTTTCAAAAATGGGGTCAACTTTGATGCGATCTCTTTGCCTCTCCCCTCAACAAGTGCACCAGGTTTTTTTCCCTAATTCCCCCACAGGAGGGCATCACCAAGAGATGCTTTAGTTCATGTTTGGCCCTCTGGTCTCCTGTACGCTTCCCCTCCCCTACCTCTAATCCCCAAATTTCTTCAGAAAGCAGTCCAGCTTAAGAGCAAGGTTATCTTCATTGCCCTCTTTTGGCCTTGGCAAGTTTAGTTCCCCTTCCTTGGACACTGGACCCCAATCCAGATCTGGTATGTCATCCCTCAGGGATGGCTCACCCAGACATTCCAGGCCTCTAGTTGACTGCATGGTTTCTCCAGTTCTGATGATGGGGAGACAATCCAGGCTCTTTCTTCACCAGTTCACCAAATTTTATTTTCATCCCAGAAATCTTCAGTGAGGAAAATCTGCAAAAGTAAATCAAAACGATTTTCCTATTGGGCACAACAGAAAGAATTAGACCCCCTTACTACTCCCATTCCTGCTGGGTTTTTTTTTATTTTTTTGCTTTGATTTTTCAAGGACGTCTAGTTTCTCCACCATCAAAGTTCAGCTAGCAGCCATCTCTAATTTCCACACTGGAGACAATGCTTCCCTTCTGGCTTCATCCAGACTATGTAAAGCATTCCTTAAAGGTATTCTTTTGCTTAGACCTCTGATTAAAGATCCTGCTCCACCTTGGAATCTTAAAATTGTGTTGCAAAGCTTGGTTCAGCCTCCCTTTGAGTCTTCAGCCAAGTCTGTTCTCAAATTTCTTTCTTGGAAGACAATCTTTATTGTGGCTGTTACTTTCTCTAGGTGAGTTTCTGAACTGCAAGCACTCTCTTCAGTACTAGCTTATTTGATGTTTTCCATAAAGATAGTTACCTTATGTAGTAATCCATCTTATCTACTTCTGAAACAAACATCAACCAAGTCATCAATTTGCCAGTCTTCTTTCCAAATTTTTCCAATAAAGGGAAATATATGCTTCACCTTTATTAACATACGATGAAGGATTTTAGAAAAAATGACCAACTGTTTGTTTCCTTTGTCTGTAATAAATTGGAGAAAACAGTATCCAATTTCACCTTAGCTAAATGGATAACAGATTGTATTTCCTATGTTTACTCTTTAAGGGATTTATTTTTGACAAAACCTCCAAAAGCTCACTCTAGTAGATCTATGTCTACATCGTCTGCTTTCTGGGCCAGAGCTTCCACTGATGATATTAGTGCTGCAGCCACTTGGTGCAGTTCTCATACTTTTATTGCTCATTACAAGTTGGATATCATCTCCAGAAACAAGGCTACATTTGGTTCTGTGGCACTCCGGAACATCCTTCCGTGATGGCCACCCAAGGTTTTCATAGCTAGGGACTCTGTTCCATTTGTGACATTCCCCACTCTGGGCCAGTAATCAAGAATCTTGAATCCTCACCACTGGCATTGGAGAGGGACATTCACTTGGAACAAAATATGGATACACCCAGTGTTTCCAGATGCAGCTCTCTGCATCAAGCACAATTTCTATTAAGAGCACACAGGGAGCACACTCAGTCCTGGGTCTGGGTTTCTCTGTCTCCCTCCCCAGTAAGACTCCCCAATGGCACAGCTGTAGGGTTGATGTAGATCAGAGTCTATTTCCTTAGTGTTGTGTCTTTAAGAAGCACACCAAAGACTGTACGTGCACATATAAATTCTAGACACGTGCAATCCCTAGTGCCATTTTGAAAGAGCAGCCAGAACATGAGCATGCATGATCGCAGTTATTAGTTTGTATATACGTTACTTTAGTTAAAGTCAGTAAACTGCTATAGTGATTTATTTATTGACATTTGTTAACCGGGTTTGTCCAACTGGGCTTGTGGCCCATTTTCAGTGGAGACCCGAGGAGAAAAGCTCCAGTAATACATTTTAAAACAAGTACAATTTTAAACAATATTGATATAATAGCAGTTATAGCAAAACGATTCACATATGTTGGGATACATGCATAAAGTTAAAGTTGCATTAAAAAGAAGCTAAGTAACAATTTTACATTGATATAGTTCAATAGGTCAACAATGAACATTTTTTGTTTGTATAAAATTGTGCAAATGCATAGTAGACACATTGGAAAGAGAGGTGTAATGAGGTACTAAGTATGGTCCTTTTGAGGGTACATAAAGGGAAGGAAGACTAGGTAGGGTCATGGCAAGGGCAGGTTCTGGAATTGAGAAAATAAGCTTTTAGTTCATTTTTAAAGTGTGAAGTGTGGGAGATTGAACGTAAGTCAAGGGGAAGTTTGTTCCAAGCATGGGCAAGGGAGTGTTTGTTTTTTTATACATTGGAGTATGTGTAGGTTGAACTTGAGTTCGTCATCGATAATGACCCCTAGGAGTTTTGTGTGGGTGTCAGGTTGGATATATGTATTGTTAGAAGATGTAATAAAAAAGGAGGTTTTGTGATGAGAAAGAGAACGGGGAAGGAAAAGTAGGAGTTTGGTCTTTTTGGGATTTAGGATCAATAGGTTGTGAGAGAGACATTGTTCAGTGGATAGTAGGGCTTGTTGGGTCAGGGAGTGTAGTTCAGGAATGTTATTTGAGATGGATATAAGTGTGGAGTCATCGATTTGTTTGTATAAAATAAAGCTACTTGAACAGAACCCATGAAGACTCGTTGAATGTGTCCAAAGTAGGAGAGTGACATGGTGTCAGAACCGGGATCACAGAGATTAATATTGAGAGCCATGAGGAGCAGAGATGACAGTGAGGGGAAAACTAAGAGAAATGAGCACAAAGAGCCGAACAGAATCAAAGGTAATGAGATGTAGCACGGACTGTTTATTTGGTAAAAAAGACAAGGGCACAAACCCCATTATTAAGTACGTGGAAGGAACAAAAGGTTTATTAACTAAGGGAATTTTTAAAACAAAGGTATTTGATGAAACAATTAACAGTGCAGCAAAATGAGTGTGTTTAAGGCAAAACGAGTGTGTTTGAGTCAAAACGGGCATGTTTAGAGTAAAACGACCACAAGAAAAGTACAATGGCCATGAAAAGGGCTTAAACAAGCAAAATGAATGTAATAAGGGCAAAAAGGGCACATTCAGCAAAAATAAAGCAAGGCAACTGCATGTGTTTTGGCAAAGTGCTGTGTTTTGGAATAACTATGATTTTGTATTGTACCAAGGGCATAACTAAAGTTATTCAAAGTATTTCAAAGTGTGTAAAAAGTGCTTATGGTGTGTGCTTATTACTGTGTATGTATTTCAAAGAGTTTATTGTGTGCAAAGTGCAACTGTTTCATGAAATACTGTCAATGTATAGCCATTTCGAAATGTTTCTTGTGCTGAGTGTGTTTATTTGCAAAGTGACGCCATTACAGAGTGTTTCTTGCACAGTAAAGAGTTGCCTGACAAGGTACCAGTACTGATAAGACCCACAAGGTCAAAATAGGTGTCACCACCTCCGACAGCAGACCTGTCACTAGTGGTGTCCCCCAGGGATCTGTTCTGGGACCCCTATTGTTTGGCATCTACTTCTCAGAGGTCTATGCAAAGCCAAAAGGCCTGTGGCTGACCAAGTTTGCCATGGCTGTAAGTTGGGTGCTGTCATTGACTTACCAAATGATGTTAACATACTTCAATGAATCTGCTTTCTTTTGCTAAAGAAGTTCATCACATAAGTGCATTTCCGAGTTCTAATTTTTCTGAAGCCATTTTCTCAGAGTATGCCGATATTTTCAGTGACAAGTTGGGTAAACTTCCAGTTGTGTATTCCTTGAAGTTAAACCCAGAGGTCACTTCTGTAGTCAGACCAGCAAAAAGAGTCCCGATAGCTATGCAACATAAAGTTAAAGCTCAGTTGGATAAAATGGTGCAGCAAGGTGTGATTTGTCTAGTCACAGAACCAGCTGAATGGGTGTCGTCTATGGTAGCAGCTCACAAAAAAGGCCCAGACGAAATCAGAATATGTATTGTCCCAAGAGATTTAAACAAAGCATTGAAGAGACCATATCATCCAATGTGCACAGTAGAAGAGGTCACAGCTCTAATACCAAATGCCACTGTTTTTTCTGTCTTAGATGCAAAGAGTTAATTTTGGCAAGTGATGCTTGATCACAAATCCTCATTTCTAACCACTTTTGATACTCCGTTTGGCAGATACATATTTCTAAGGATGCCATTTGGAATAAATTCTGCAAGTGAAGTCTTCCAGCATGCAATGGAGCAACTTTTTTCAGATTATCCTTGTGCCCTAATAATAGATGATTTACTGGTTGGAGGCAATGGTGAAGCAGAGCATGACAGAAACCTAAAGAAACTTCTAGAGAGAGCACTTGAAGTTAACTTGAAGCTCAATCCTCTGAAGTACAAATTCATACTTCCGGAAGTTACATATGTAGGTCATTTATTTACCAGTACTGGCTTGAGACCAGACCCGACCAAGCAAGCAGCTATTCTTGAGATGTCAGCACCAGACAATGTACAAGCTCTACAGCATTTCCTGGGCATAGTCAACTATTTAGGAAAGTTTATACCAGACTTCAGTGAACTGACAGCACCTTTAAGACAGTTAGCACACAAAAATGTTGCATGGTCTTGGTTGGAACAGCACCAGAAGGCATTTGAAGACCTTAAGCTGAAAATTGCCACCCCACCTATATTAAGATACTATGATATGAACAAACCAGTCACTCTTTCCTGTGATGCTTCAAAATTTGGTCTTAGCACAGTTATAGTTCAAGAGGGCAGACCAGTAGCCTATGCATCTAGAACACTTACCCAAACTTAGATGCAGTATGCTCAAATTGAGAAGGAGCTTTTTGCAATAGTATTTGCATGTTCCAAGTTTCATGATTATATTTATGGTTGAGCTATTCAGATTGAAACTGATCAACAACCTCTAGTTACTATTCTAAAGAACGCTATGCATTCTGCTTCAGCAAGATTACAAAGAATGATGCTCAAATTGCAAACGCACAACTTCAAAATGGTTTATACGAAAGGCAAATTGCTCTATCTGACTAATACCTTATCCAGATCGCCCAGTAATACGACAGAACAGCTCGATGCAGAGAAGTTGGACTTTGATGTGATGGCAGTGTGTAATTTTTCTACGACTAGACTTGATGAGTTACGAGATCACACAAAGACTGATCAAATTTTGCAAAAGCTCAGTCACTACATTGATGTTGGATGGCCATCAAAGCAATCTAGTATACCAAAAGAGGTGCAAATCTACTTTTCTTACAGATGTTGATGGAAGATGACATTATTTTCAAAGGTCCTAGAATTGTTGTTCCTACTTGCTTACAACAAGAATATATCCAGATTTTGCATCGTGATCACCCAGGTTCCACATCCACTAAGAGAAGAGTGAGAGAATTGGTATCTTGGCCTTCATTACTGAAAGACATTGATAAAGTACTTTCTTCTTGTTCAGTATGCAATAGTACTAGATCTCATTTGCAAAGAGAACCACTTCAGCTAAGTCAAGCTCCTGAACTACCTTGGTCAACAGTAGCCACTGATATCTTCGAACAATCAACAATACTTGGTTTTGGTAGACTCTTATTTGAATTGGTTTGAGATTGATCTACTACCTAACCTAACATCCACTGCTGTTATTACTAAGTTAAAATGCCATTTCTCAGTCCATGGTAGTCCGCACAAAGGTCTTCCTGACAATGGTACTCAATTTACTAGTCAGTTGTTTCAGAAATTTACAAGAGAATGGGACTTTGTACATGTTACTAGTAGTCCTGAATATCCACAGTCAAATGGACTAGCTGAACGTGCAGCACAGAGTACAAAGCATTTACTTGAAAAGTCAAGTGTGACAAATCTAATATGTCCTTGAATTTGCTTAATCTCAGAAACATACACGTGATGATAGTCTTGGCTCACCTGCTCAAAGACAACTTTCCAGACAAACCGGAATTACGCTACCCATTAATTCCAGTTTATTGAGTCCTAAAGTTATGAACAATAAAACTGTCAAAGCTCAATTGTTTAAGAAACATAATATCCAGAAGTCCAGTTACAACAGATTGAGCAGATTACTTCATCCATTGAGGGAAGGTATGACAGTCCGAATCTAGACGACGAAATGTTTCGACCAAATCGGTCAGATTATAGGCATCTGTGCTGAGCCAAGCTCTTACCTGGTAAACTCCGAGGGTGTGGAATATAGGAGGAGTTGTAGACATCTTCTTCCTGTACCAGAATCATCATCATCATCATCACAACATTGTTTTTGTGATGTAGACTCCAAAGCTAAGAACAAACAAGATGTTGTTCCCATACCAGAGTATGTTCAAACCTCTGATTCCATTCTTGAAAATATACCAAACATTCCAAAGGTCAAATATTTCGTAGAGACAGCTCCAGTTGCTAAATCCAATTCCCCATTTCATGTCACACAATATGGACGACTATCTAAGCCCGGTGTAAAATTCACAGCAATGTGGACTTAACTGTATATATATATATATATATATATATATATATATATATATATATATATATACCCAGTCTTGTAAAATGCATGACAAAGACCTACCCGTGATCTTTGCATGCTAAATAGACTCATATCATTGCATGATCTATTTCTCAAAGAGGGAGGATGTAGATCAAGAGTGTATGTGCTGTGTGCTCTGTCTTTAAGAAGCATACCAAAGACTGTACGTACACGTATAAATTCTAGACACATGCAATCCCTAGTGCCATTTTGAAAGAACAGCCAGAACATGAGCATGCATTATCACAGCTGTTAGTTTGTATATAAGTTACTTTAGTTAAAGTCAGTAAACATCTATAATGACATCTGGTTCCCATGGAGCCCCCCATTGCTAGAAACTGCCAGAATTTAGCACCTGTGTGTGAATAATACACACACAGAGCCTTGCTAAGATCTGATGCAGCTTCTGGAAGTCATAAAACAATTCACACCTCCACCCTTCTAGAGTAGCAATTAGTTCACCCCAATGGCAATGCAGGAAGCTTTCTAGTACAGACGTTTTGTCTCTGGCTGCATTGAGTACTGTGAGATACAATCTTTATGGCTTAAATTAATTAATTTAATTTCTTACTATTTTTTAACGTCTGGTGGATTGAGATTAACCTCTACTCTTCCAGTGTCCACTGTTACAATATATACATTTCAACTACAATAATACATGCATATTTATTCCTCTGTCCAGAAGGACACACTGTTGATACATTTTTAACACAAGCAACTTTACAAATACATTTTCAACACTAGCATCTATACAGATCAGTTTGATATTCAAATAACATATAATTCTTTACTAAATTCTAGCTAGCTGTGCTGGCATATGTTACACATCCACTGCCCTACTTCTCCTGGCATAGCTGGCAATACCTTACATTGTTACAGCAGTCCCCCTTTATAGGTTCAAGCTAGTTTTTCAAGTGACCCTTGAGAAATGTTGCTTGAGAGGAATGTGCCTATCTGGGAATACATTAACAAGTACCCTGTCTTGACAGCTCATCTGCATTGGCATTGCTAACCCCACTATTGTGCTGCACTGTCATATCATATGCCTGCATCCCTAGGCTCCACCTTAGTAACTTGGCATTTTGCTGGCTGGCTTGATGTAGCCAGGTTAAGGGACTGTGGTCTGTAACTACAGTGAATTTCCTTCCATACAGATAGGGTTGAAGTTTCTGCAGTGCCCATACTATGGCTAGACATTATTTTTCTACTGATGCATAACATTCCTCCATAGGTTGGAGTCTATGGCTGAGATATACCGCTGGGTGCACTTCTCCCTCTGAGGAAACCTGGCTGAGTACTGCCCATACCCCATGGTTTGAAGCATCCACTTGCAGAAATTCTTTGCTGTAATCTGGACTGGCTAAGACAGGGGGTCCTCTCAAAGCCCCTTTAAGCTTTTGTAATGCCTGCTCACAGGCTGGTGTCCACACTACCTTGTCTGGCCTGTTTTTCCTCATCAGGTCTGTGAGGGGAGCAGCTATTTTACTGCAATTGGGAACAAACTTTTTATAGTACCCCACTGTCCCCAAGAATGCCCTCACCTGCTTTTTAGTAACAGGGGCAGGCCATGCCTGAATGCCTTTAACTTTGGCAGGTTCTGGCCTGATCTTACCACTCCCAACTCTGTATCCCAGGTAGGAGACCTCTGCCAGACCCACCTGACAGTTGCTGGGCTTAATGATCAACCCTGCCCTTTGCAGTCTGCCCAGGACCTTCCTGACATGCTGAAGGTGCTCATGCCAGGAATGGCTGTAAATGGCAATATTATTCAGGTAAGCAAGGGCATAATCTCCTGTTCCTGCTAGGATACAATCTACCAGCCTCTGGAAGGTCACTGGGGCATTTTTCATCCCAAAGTGCATCGTTTGTAAACTGGTATAATCTGAAACGAGTCACAAAGGCTGCCCTCTCTCTAGTTTCATAGTTTCATAGTAGTGTACTAGGCTATCTGCCCGGGGGCATTTACAAGCCTAGCCAACAGTGATGTGGCTTCCTCTCTAGTAGTGACACATGTGGAACCCCATTATTTAGTAAACTATACCTCTGTCTAGTAGTGACACTGAGGTCAATCCCCATCCATGCATCGAGATTTTTCTTGAACAGTGCCAATGAAGGGCTCTGTCTCACGTGAACTGGGATTTTGTTCCAGAGTATGGGTAACCTCTGTGTTATGAATCTATCCCTCCAGCATGTCCTATTCATATTTGTGCAGAGGTTGAAATCTTTAGCTCGTGTGGTTCTGGTGGATTTGCATTTTTGAGATGGAGCATGTCCATCAATTCCTGGTTGGACATGGCCCTGTATGTTAGGCACAAATCACCTCTGAGCAGGCGGTATGCTACTGAATAGAGCTGGAGTTTCTTTAATCTAGCTGGATAAGGCACATGTTTTAGACCTATGATCCTCTTGGTGAGGTACTTCTGGGGTCTTTCCAGTTGCTGCATGTTCCGGTGAGATACATCCCAAATGGAGCATTATATTCGATCATGGGCCTGATGAGGGAGGAATACAGAGGTACAATGACCTCCTTTGATCTGGATGAGAATCCCTTCATGATGAGATGGGCTAGGTAGAAAGTCTTTCTGACCACTTTGGCAACATGGTTGTCAAAGGAGAGGTCACTATCGACTTGAGTCCCCAGGTCTCTGATTACATCTTCTGTATTCAGTGGGTTATTGTCTACGTGATAGTTTGTGGGTACTTTGTTTTTCCCAAAGGGGATGACTATACATTTTGGCGTTAAGTTTGAGGCCATGATTCCGCACCAGTTGTCCGTTTCAGTGAGACCTTTCTGTAGGATGTGTGTGTCAGCAGGAGAATCCACTATGGCGCCTAGTTTGCAGTCATCTGCAAACTTTGTCAGCCAAAATCCTTCCATGTTTGCTTTCACATCTGAAAATAAATGGGACCCAAGACTGAGCCCTGTGGGACACCACTTGTGACGGTTTTGAGTCTGACATGGCTCCAGCAATTTTAACCTTATGGGTTCTGTTTTTAGCCAATTTGCTACCCATCTTGTGACATATGGATTTACATTTAGGCTGCTGAGCTTGTCGATGATGCCAGAGTGTGGTATTGTGTCAAAGGCCTTAGTCCAAATAGGCAGTGTGGACAGCCTTGCCCTCATCGATGGCACTAGTGACTGTCTCAAAGAAGTCAACCAGGTTTAAGAGGCAGGATCTGCCTTTACAAAACCGAACTGTGTGGGATCAAGGGTCTGCAGATCACCAATGTCACCATTTATGAGTTCCATGATGATCCTTTCCATAGCCTTACAGATCAGGCTGGTCAAACTTATGGTAGTTACCTGGGTCAGTTGAATTTCCCCCTTTATGGAGTGGGACCACTGTTGCTGTCGCCAGTGTTCAGGTACATATCCTGTTGTGGGGCAAAGATTGAATAAAATTCTTAGGGGGGGTTTGAGTTCATTTTGGTGTTCACGTAACCGGGGATGCCATCGGGTCCCACAGATGCTGTGTTTTTTGCCTTGTTGAGTGCTGATTTCACCTGTGTGTCTGTGATGACAGGTAGGTTACATTCAGCAGGGATAGTTACTTCATCTTTAGGGGTGAGGGAGGGAGAAATTTGCACTGAACCTATCTGCCAGAATGTTGGCAATGTCAGTAGGGTCAGTGAATTTTTTGTTATTGTGTACCAGCTCAGAGCATATCTGAGAATTTCCTCCCAAGGTTCTGACATAATTGAAGAAGGCTTTATGATTGTCTTTGGTATCCTTGGCAATCTTTTCTCAAAGTTTGCTTTAGATGTTTTGTTTTTACTTGTGCTGATCAGGAAGCCTTTCCCTTGTGGGATTTGGCTCTGTCCTGCAGCAGCTTCCTTCTTTGTTGTACAGTTTGTTTATAGCCGGGTCCACCAAACCGGGCGCCTCCCCTGAGAGGGTCTTGGTTTTAGTTGGGATTGCCTGAACCATGCATTCCTGGAGATGTCCATAGAAGGCTTTTGTGAAGGATTCAGCATTTTGGGATGTGGTTTCCATTGACCCAGTAGGCTTAAAGGATATCATTTCCGACTTAAGGTTTCACTGTAGTCTTTTGTTCTGGGGTGGGGTGGGATATGTACATCCAACGTGATCAGTTTATGATCAGATCTTACTAGTGAGGGGTTTATATCCGGTGCAGACATTTGGACCCCATGTTTGTGATAATCAGGTCAAGTATATTATCTCTCCTCGTAGGAGAGGTGACCAGTTGCTCCATAGCATTTGAGTTTATGAATTCCAGGAATCTTTGGGCCAGGGTGTTAGGGCTAGAATAGTGGGCCCAGTCTATGTTAAGTCACCCAATATGATGGTGTTTGGTGTGACATTCATATCCTCCAGTGTTTTCAGGAATGCTTGATGGGATTCCTGTGATTGGGAGGGTGTTCTATAACATGCGCCCAGTTGTATGGCAGATTTACCTATGGTGAGTATAACTTCTATGGTTTCTGGTGCTTCATGAGCAGCCACCAATCGAGAGGTGTAGGTGTCTTTTATGAAAATGGACACTCCCCTCCTTTGTGGTTCTGGAACTTGAGGCCGAAATGCATGATATGAGGTATAGCCTGGTAGTGCTGGAGTGCCCTCAGGAGCCTTGAACCAGGTTCCAGTTACTGCACAGACATCGATGTTCTCCATACTGAGAAGTGCGTGCCTGCATCTTGAGATTTAGACTTCTGGCGTTGAGCAGCATTACCCTTAATTTTTCCATTTTTGTTTTATGGCGGTTGATTTGTCCTTTGAGCATTGCCTAAAAGGCACTATGGGGTGGCAAGAGCCTTGGCCAGTATCTGGAAGCCCAGTGGTGACAGGTGCAAGCCATCCCTTTGCCAACACTTGTCCAGCATATCATCCCAGGCTGACAGACATTGGATCCCCCTAGAATGACACCATTGATTAAGCCAATTGTTAAAACTGATCATTTTGTCTTTGTACTGAGGCATCATTCTTGGCGAAGGCAGGATGCTGCTCAGGGTCAGGGTCATACCAGTCTGGGCTACATAATCGGAGAGCTCCTCAATGTCTCTTTTCATGTAGTCCAGGGAGAGGTCATTCACACCCGCATGGACAATGACTGAATCATATTTGTACTTGCTTTGGAGTGACCTGAGTGCGTGTGTAATGTGGCGGATCCTAGCCCCCGATAGGCAGCTCACCGTTACCCTCTCCTTACTCAGCCTGGTAAGTGGAACATCGGTGTGTCTGACTATAGAGTCACCTATTACTAATGTTTCTGGCATAGTATTTTGCCTTAGGGGCTGTGAATGTGTGACACACCTGTTGCTTGAGGTATGTGTTGTAGGTGTTGTGTTTTGTGGGGGTGTATTTCTGGGTGTCTGCTTTGGAGGCCTCTGTTGTTTTGGTAAGTTTTTTACAAGAGCCTCCGAGTATGTCTTTGTGTTTTTATGTGTTTGGTTTGCATTGGTGGTGGTTATATGTGTGACTGGTTTTGCTTTGGGTGTGGGTACCATCTCTTCCTGACTGGTCTTGCCAGTCCTGAGTTGAGAGAGTTCAGCCTCCAGTCTGGCTATATAGTTGCATCTCTCACAAGTATATGTGTTAGTAGGAAGGAGGAGAGGGTTGTCTGTGTACATGAGACAATTGTAACATTGTCTTAAGATTCCCAGATTAACCAGCTGAACAAGAGAGGATGCTAGTGGTCTACCACTACATACTAGAATATTTTAAGGAGTGTTGTGCCTTTAAGGGAAGTGGATATTCACAGGGGTAGTGGATACCTGTAGTGCTTACTTTAGGGTAAGAGTGCTTGGTTTTTATGAGTGCTTGCTAAGGATAGAGTTTGAAAACAAGTGCTGATATATACAGCTAGATAGACTGAATAGAGTTTCTAAGGGAAAATTGAAGAGCAGACTTGGCGGAGCCAAAAAGTTAAAACCTGTATAGAATAGTTTACACCTGTATAACCACTGCGCTGGGCCGTGCCCGACCGCGCAAAAAACCCTGAGGCAGATTTTATACAGGGAACTTGAAAAGAGCTGGAAATGGTCCAAGGCAACCAATGAATTACAGCTCAAGTGCTGAGATCACTTCCCCAGGGACAGATAGGCTGCTCAAGGCTCCCCACTCCCACTGGTGAGCTCAGAAACTTCCTTCTATCCAAGTAAGGCAATGGCCAACACAGGAACTACACAGCCCAGAATACAGCAAAGCCTGTATACTGGTCTTAACTAGTCGAGCAAAGGCGGAAAACAAGGAGTATTTTTTTGTTTTTGTTTTTAGAGAAGAACACAGAAATGCAGTCAGGCAAACAGTAAAACGATTAACACAGGCTAGCTCACTTTAGTGAGCAGCCTAAATTATCAAAAACAGTAATATTAAATACTACTTTTAAGTGCAGATACTTTAGAATACAGCAGCAAAGCAAAAACAGTTGTATCTTATTAAATGAAAGCCAGAGAGGACAATGCAGATAAAAAGCCAAAAAGTACTTAAATCAGGAAAGTGGTTCAGTTCTCTGTAGCCAGGACCCTCTGCAGGACCACGTGGAGCTCTGCTTGGGTATATAGCCAAAAAACGCCCTGATTTTATACAGGGAACTTGAAAAGAGCTGGAAATGGTCCAAGGCAACCAATGAATTACAGCTCAAGTGCTGAGATCACTTCCCCAGGGACAGATAGGCTGCTCAAGGCTCCCACTCCCACTGGTGAGCTCAGAAACTTCCTTCTATCCAAGTAAGGCAATGGCCAACACAGGAACTACACACAGCCCAGAATACAGCAAAGCCTGTATACTGGTCTTAACTAGTCGAGCAAAGGCGGGAAAACAAGGAGTATTTTTTTGTTTTTGTTTTTAGAAGAACACAGAAATGCAGTCAGGCAAACAGTAAAACGATTAACACAGGCTAGCACACTTTAGTGAGCAGCCTCAGCAATAAATTATCAAAAACAGTAATATTCAAATACTACTTTTAAGTGCAGATACTTTAGAATACAGCAGCAAAGCAAAAACAGTTGTATCTTATTAAATGAAAGCCAGAGAGGACAATGCAGATAAAAAGCCAAAAGTACTTAAATCAGGAAAGTGGTCGCTTCTTTCAGTTCTCTGTAGCCAGGACCCTCTGCAGGACCACGTGGAGCTCTGCTTGGGTATATAGCCAAAAACGCCCTGAGGCGGATTTTTATACAGGGAACTTGAAAAGAGCTGGAAATGGTCCAAGGCAACCAATGAATTACAGCTCAAGTGCTGAGATCACTTCCCCAGGGACAGATAGGCTGCTCAAGGCTCCCCACTCCCACTGGTGAGCTCAGAAACTTCCTTCTATCCAAGTAAGGCAATGGCCAACACAGGAACTACACACAGCCCAGAATACAGCAAAGCCTGTATACTGGTCTTAACTAGTCGAGCAAAGGCGGGAAAACAAGGAGTATTTTTTTTTGTTTTGTTTTTAGAGAAGAACACAGAAATGCAGTCAGGCAAACAGTAAAAACGATTAACACAGGCTAGCACACTTTAGTGAGCAGCCTCAGCAATTAAATTGGGAGTCAAGGGCATCTGCTAGTAACCTTTGGTCAGATCAGTAGTGGTCATATACTTACCCACCCAGTTGCTCTAAGGCTTCATCTATCCTAGGCATGGGGTAAGCCTCTGACTCTGTGTGACTATTTAGTTTTCTGTAGTCTACACTTTCTTTGGTACCAGCACCACTAGGGAGGCCCAGGGACTGCTAGATTCCTGGACCACCCCCAGTTCCAAAATTTCCTGTATCTCCTCCCTCAGAGTCTGTCTGACTTTCTCAGGCACCCTGTGAGGGGCCTGTTTTATAGGCCTTTGGGGTCCTGTATCCACATGGTGCTGCACCAGGTGGGTGCACCCAGGTTTCCTAGTGAACATGCCCCCAAAGTCCTGTAACAGTGCTCAGATTTCTTGAACCTGGATAGGGGATAACTGCTGGAACACTACTACCCCTTCCAGTGAGGTGTCGGTCTGAGCCTCACTGAGGAGATCAGTCACCAGAACCCTTCAGGCTCCTTCTGCCATCCAATGCAAATACTTGGCACCAGGGCCTCCCTATCATGGTAAGGCTTCATCATGTTAACATGGTACAATCTGTGCCCTTACCTCCTGCCTAGTAGTTCTACCATGTAGTTAACATCACTGACATTCCTTACCACTTTGAAGGGTCCCTCCCAAGCTGCCTGCAGCTTATTGTGTCTAACAGGAATGAGAAACATAACCTGCTGTCCCACAGCAAACTCTTGGGCTCAAGCATTCCTGTCATAAAATATCTTTTTTTCTGCTCTTGGGCTCCTGCCAGGTTCTTCTGGGCCAAGCCCATGAGCTCCCTAAGTCTTGTACTGAAGTTTAGGACATATGCCACAACAGACTCCTTATAGGATTCACACTCACCTGCCCACTCATCACTAATCAAATCTAAAGGCCCCCTCACCCTATGCCTATACAGCAACTCAAAGGGTAAAAAACCTGTGGATTCCTGGGGTACCACAAAAAGATTACCTTCCCCTGAGTTAAATTAACTACCCTATTTAAAGTAATACAAAACACACTACAGATTGAAATGCATAAGTCATTTGTCTAATATTGCACTTGAGTGAGTTAAATAATACTGACTATGGATATAATAAATAAATATTGCCCTTACTTGGAATATACGTAAGTATATATTGCACAAATAAATAAAAATTGACTTATTATGTGTCCAGACCCCTGGGACTAGTGCCCGAGTTCAGAAGTCTAATCTATGTAAGGTAGAAACTGTTACTGAATTTAGTAGTCCTGCAGCAGATGCTGTGATACTTCCTGCCAGATGCTAGATGGTTTAACAGTCCATGCGCAGGATGCATGTTGTCATGTATTATTTTGGTGGCCTTTTGGATGCTTCTTGCAGAATAAAGATGTACCGACAGAAGACTGGAACCTGTTACCTTCTCTGCAACCCTCACCACTCTTTGTAGCACCTTCCTTTCAGTAACTGTGCAGTTTCCAAATCACACTGTGAAGTTGCAGGTGAGGATGCTCTCTATTGCACCTCTATAAAAGGTGGAGAGAATATGAGCAGGAAGCTTAGCTTTTTTCAGCCTCTTAAAAAGTAGAGGCAATGGTGCACTTTCTTGACCTGTTGTCTAGTGTTTCCTGACCATGAGTGATCCTCTGATATGTGTATACCCAGGAATTTCATACTCTTAACCCTCTCCACACTCTCACCATTGATTCTGAGCACTGGCTGATTTGTGCTCCTTTTCCTGAAGTCAATGATAATCTTTTTGGTCTTGTTTACATTCAGGTCAAGGTTGCTTCCCTCGCACCAACTGATCAGAGATGCCACCTCCTCTCTGTACACCCTTTCATCCTCCCTTGTGATGAGCCCCATGACTGTGGTGTCATCAGCAAACTTGATGATATGGTTGGACTTGTGCTTAGCAGAGCAGTTGTGGGTCAGGATGGTGAATAACACTAAGGTGAGAACACATCCCTGTGGAACCCCAGTGGTAATAGTGATGCACTTTGATGTGTTCTTACCTGAACACATCCTCTGTGATTTCTCAATCAGGAAGTCCAGGATCCAATTACAGAGATATTTACTGATTCCTAAATGTGCCAGTTTCTCTACCAGCTGCATTGGTACCACTGTATTAAACGCAGAGCTGAAGTCTATAAACAGCATATCACATAGTTATCTTTGCCCTCTAAATGCTCAAGTGAGATGTGTAGTGCTACTGATATGGCATCAGCCATGGATTAGTTAGCTCTGTACACAAACTACAGAGGGTCAAAATCAGGAGGTAGGCATGAAGAAACATGCTTTTTGATCAGCCGCGCAAAACATTTCATAATAGTGCATGTCAGAGTGTCAGTCTGTAGGCATTATGGCTGGAGGGAGTGGTTTTCCTAGGTAGTGAGATGATGTTACTTTCCCTGTAGCATGAGGACACTTTTGCCATGGCAAGAGAGGTGTTAAATATTTCCTTGAGCACTGTGCATAATTGATCAGCACAGCCTTTTAACACCTTGTCCAGTATGTTGTCTGTGCCAGCAGCCTTCCGGGGGTTCACTCTCCTTAGCTCTCTTCTTACCTTCTCTGCGCTGAGTATTGCATCTTTCTCATCAATGGGTAGCTGTTGTTTCTTTCCTCAAATCTACCAAAGAAGATGTTCAAACTGTCCAGGAATTCAGTGCTGTCCTCACACTGTGCTGACCTGATTTTGCAGTCAGTGCTTTCCAGTATGCCTTGCCATAGTCTCCTTGCATCCTTCATGTCATCAAAGTGGCCCTGTACCTTTCTGCCATACTTTCTCTTAGCCTCCTTTGTACCCCTCCTCAGATTACCTCTTGCTACACTTAGGGCTGCTTTGTCCTTAACCCTGTAAGCTGTGTTTCTCTCCTTCAGAAGCTCATATACCTTAGGGGTGAACCATGGCTTCTGGTTAGCTCTAATAGTGATGTATACCATCACCAGCTCAGTGTATTCATCAGTGTTCAGATGCTGATTCACTGCCATCACTACATCAGTGTATTCATCAGTTTCAGATGCTGATTCACTGCCATCACTACCTCAGTGTATTTGTCAGTGTTCAGAAGCTGATTCACTGTGACTGCCTCTTTGAACATATCTCAGTTGGAACATATCCCAGTTGGAACATATCCCAGTTCCCAGTTGAAGCTCCACAATATCCATAGCTACCCTCTGAAATGGCTCCTCAGTCACAGGTAAAGGCATCAAAGGAGCCTTGACTTTCTCTCCTCCCTTGCCTACTTTTTAGCACTGTTCACAGGTCCTGCAGTACCCTTTGCATTCCTTGCAATCCCAGGCCAGTAAAAGTTCTGCATAATATGTCTCTTCGTATGCTTTATGCCTGTATGACTTGCAAAAGGAATGCCATGAGCTATGGCTAGAAGTGCCAGACAGTAGGCTCTAGGCACTACCAACTGCTGTATTACTTTACCCTCTAGCCCTCCCTCAAGGGTCCACTCTCTATACAGTAATCCTTTATTCCAGTATACAGAGTCCCTTTTTCCTTGAGAATCAGGTGCCTCCCTAGCTACCTCCCTCAAGCCTCTCAGTGTAGGGTCCAAGAGGTGAGCCTGTCCTAACTCTATCTTTGTAACCCTTCCCAGATGCAATTCCATAAGAAGTCTGGTATTCTCTTACAGTAGTGCCTCACTGTCAGCCTGGGTACTACCACTCACCTCTGCCCTTGCAGTCACTCTGTCCAAGGGAACATCAGTACCTACTAGCAGCTGTAGCTCATATTCAGGCTCACTGCTACAGGGTAGCTCCCTCCCTGAAATAACCACCTCACCAGCCCTGGCTTCAGTTGTGAGATCTGTCTGGGTCTCCTGCAGGCTACCAGACCCACATACCTGTCTCCAAGCCTGAATACATACAACTGCATGCACACAAGGTGCTGCAGTATCAGAATCATTCCCTATCAAGACATCAGGGTTATTCTGAAACACACCTACTTGCTTGCTTCCTTTTCCATCCTCCCAGTCAAGGTGAACCCTGGACAATGGCATTTGGAATGGGGTCCCTGCTAAAGCTCTGACTGGAGTGGACTGCCCAAGCAAGTACTGCTCCTTTTTAACCACTGCAGGCTTCAGAATAGTTATGTCAGAGGCTGTGTCTCTTAGCAGTGACCTGTTTTCCATCCACTAAAATAGGATATAACCTCTAGTGATGATTTGGTGCCCCTGTTGTCTCCAGAAAACACACCACTATCATACTGTTATTCCCACTAACTGGCTTCCCCCACCTTTTTTTCCCCACCTTGCCTCCATGGATATCTGTATGATACATGGCCCTACTGGTTACATTTAAAACATTTAACCCTTGATCCAGGCCATGTACCTGAACTAGTGGCTTCCCCTATTACTGGTGGACTCTGTTGGGGTGGTTTAGGTTGCCCGCCATAGGTTCCCTTATATCCATGTGCAGCACTGGGTATCACCTTCCTGTGCAGTGATGCCCTGCTTGCTAAGTAGAGAACACGTTTTTTCCCCAGCTCATCTGCAGAGTTACACTCTCAGTCTGCCAACCAAATTCTCATGTCCTCAGGCAAAGTGCTAAGAGCTTGTTCCCTCAACAAAAGGGCTGCCAGCCCTTCAAAAGTGGTGACCTGACACCCACTCACCCACCTATGAAAATAAGTTCTTAACTCAGCAGTATAATCACACACAGTTTCATCTGCCTTGTATCCATGCCCACAAAACTTTTTTTCTGTAAGCTTCAGGTGTTAAATTAAAACACCAAGTAAACATTTCTTTACTTTATCATAGTTTAAACAATCAATATCAGACAATTTAGAAACAGCAGTTACAGCTTTACCATGCAGTAAGGGGTCAGGATCTGCACCCAGAGCCCTTGGCCAACATTATACTGTTTACATACTCTTTCAAATATATAAATAAAACTATCAACATTATCACCCTCTGCAAATTGTGGAAGAAATTTACTGACCTTTATTGCTTCTGAGGTTCAATTATTCCCTTCCTCACTTCTCCATGACTCCATGACCCTGGCAAAGAGTCAGCATCTCAGTCTCATGTTGATGCTGTTTCTCATTTTCTTTGGATGCCAAATACCACAGTCTCTCATTTTCTTCAGCATCCAAAGTACACAGTCTCCCTGATGTTTCTAGTTCCAAATGTTTGGTCTCCCATTCAAGTCTCTTTAACTTCAGAGAGATTTTAAGTCCTCTGAGGAAAAGGTGAACTGTCCTGTTTCTGAGGGCTGCAAATTCCCATCACCAGCCTGGTTATCCTCCTGTTTGCTGGTATGAGCTGTGACTAAGGCTGAAATCATTTCCTCTTTAGCCAGGTTGGCATGCACCAGTCCTTTGCCTTTGCACACCTTGGCCAACTGGTTCTTTGTCAGCTTGCCATAATTGTCTGCTGATATCTTTGCCTGCTTTCCCTGACTAAACTAAACTAAAAAAATAAATAAAATTGTTGTGAAATTAAATTCTGAATGTTTAATTGTGGCTGCTGAAAGGACACACCTTTAGTAACAACTGCTTACAGGCTACAGAAGTTCAATTAATATCCCACCACTGCCATCAATATGTGACATCCCCACTCTGGGCCAATAATCAAGGTGCATGAATCCTCACCACTGGCACTGGAGAGGGACATTCACTTGGAACAAAAAATGGACACACCCAGTATTTCTAGATGCAGCTCTCTACATAAAGCACAATTTCCCTTAAGAGCACAGAGAGAACACACTCAGTCCAGGGGCTGGGTTCCTCTGTCTGTCTCCCTTCCCAATAAGACTCCCCAATTGCACAGCTGCAGGGTTAAGTCCTCAGCTGAGTGTCCAAGCCAAGTCCTCCATCACCCTCTCTGTGAAACTAGTGCTTCGTGTCCTTGCTCTAAGTAGCTGACACACACACACACAAACACACTTGGGAAAGGCTGGCACAGATTTACTAGCTATGCCCCCTTCTGCCTAGACTATATGGTAGTTACACTGCTAACAGACACCCCAAAGGCAGCTACTCTATGGCTCTTGCAAGGGTACCCAATTATACTGAGTGAAATTAATATTAATCCAAATAGTAATGTTGACCAAACAGCCAGGCTTTCAGGATTGGCCACAGTGTCACCAATAGATATAAGTACTCTCAAAGGTTAAAATATTTTCTAAAGGACCAGCCACAAAGAAAAGTTTAAATATATTTAATAATAAATAATAAAAGAACATGAAAATACTAAATATCTATTTACAATAAACACCAGAGTTTCATTCACAAGAAATAATAAAAAATAACACATGTGGACAGGTTCACACAGTTAGAGGAAAAACAATACTTAACTAACCTCACTATATTTTCCTGACTGATCTAAAGAATTATTCATTGGTTACTTACTAGAGCAAGGCAAGATGAAGTAGATGAGAGATCTTCCTTCTTTGTCAGGTTACACAAACAGAGTCCCATGAGACTTCAGTCTCACCTATTATTAAAATATAATTTTTAGTGATGGATTACAGAATGACATCACATACATTTGGTTCCCATGCAGCCCCCATTGCTAGAAACTGCCAGGATTTAGCACCTATGTGCCAATAATACACACACACACACACACACACACACACACACACACACACACGCACACACACACAGCCTTGATAAGATCTGCTGCAATTCTTGGAAGTCATAAAACAATTTCAAACCTCCACCCTTCTAGAGTAGTGATAAGTTCACCCCAATGACAATGCAGCAAAGTACAGATTTTTTGTCTCTGGCTGTACTGAGAACTGTAATTTATTTCTTACTATTTTGCAAAGTCAGGTGGATTGAGATTAACCTTTTCTCTTTCAGTAGCCTCTGTTACGATATATACATTTCAACAGTTGCAATAATACATATACATTTCTTTCTCTGTCCAGCAGGACACAATGATGATACATTTTTAGCACAAGCAACTTTACAAATACATTTTCAACACAAGCATCTGTACAAATCAGTTTGATATTCAAATAATGTATAATTCTTTACTAAATTCCAACTAGCTGTGCTGGCATATGTTACACATTCACTGCCCTACTTCTCCTGGCATAGCTGGCAGTACCTCACATTGTCACAAGATTCACTGAGGAATGAATGAAAATGACAACATCGTATATTAAAGTTATGTACTCAGCATAACTATACATCTGTGTTATCCATTTTCATTCTTCAACTTCCCACTCCCTCTTGCCCCTTTCTTTTTCTTTTTTTAATATTTTTAATGAATTATCACTTGTGAGATAGACAGATTTACTATTATATAAAAGTAATGTAATCAAACTGTGGAAGCTGCGGTGGTGCAGCAGTAGCATTGTCACCTTACAGCAAGAGGTTCTCCCATTCGATTCTCGGCTGGAGCGCCTTCTGTGTGGAGTCTGCATGTCCTCCACGCGGTCAAGTAGCATTCAAAAGACATGCGTAAATGGGCGCACCTTCGTTGAAGGTTGGGCGTCGAGCTGGCACCTCGGCACCATAAAAATCTACTGCCAATCATTAGTGGACCGGAGTTCCGCTGTGGCAACCCCTAACTGGGAAAAGCCGAAAGAAAAACAACATAAAAGTAATCAAACTGTATTAACAAGTTCACGTTTACAAATATTATACTTTACGTGTATTGCTATATATCACTTAACCTAAGTGAGATTACAGAAATGATTCAATTCCTGCCCATTTTTAAACAACAAATATTTTTATTAAAGCATCACTTAAGACATATTCAATCATACATTTATATAAATGAAAACAAACCACACCAACACAATCCTAGTTGCCAATATTTTTCATCACAACCCATATTGACACATTCCCAGTTGCAAACATTATATATCACTAATAATCTACCCAATCATTTTCAGTCAAACATTACATAGCTCATTTAAGTCCTGCCTTCTTTTAAACCTCATAACTCTCCTGCATGTATTGTTCTCACAATTCCAATTTTTTCCAATGTAGTTTGCTCCTACCCTTTTCTAAAGATCTCAATTCCAGTTTCTTTATCTCTGTTACTATATTTATAACCTCTAGTATAGTTGGTTTAGATTTTGATTTCCATATTCTAGTAATTGCTTTTTTGGCAGCCACCATAATTAGACACAGCAAGGCCTTATCACATCTAGGCAATTCCAATTCTGTATCATAGCTCAGAAAAATCATCTCCCTCGCCACACCAATCTGCCCATCCAGCAGTTCCGACAGTGCATCCTGCAGGGAATCCTTAAAGTCGGCCAACTCACTGCACTCCCAGAAAATATGTTCTCAACTACCTCTTTCTTCCCTATCACACCTCCAACATTTGGTGTCTACCTGTGGAAAAATTATCCGGAGTCTACTTGGGGTATAAAAATATTTATGTAAACATTTTCAAGTACAAATTCTAAATCGTCTAGATTGTGTTGCATATTTGGGAGACATACATATATCCTATCATTGTTTCTTTGTGAAGTGCTTTTCCATCTCTCTTCAAAATCCTTTCTAACCACATCTGATTGATTCTTATAGTCATCATACAATATTTTCTATGCTCTACTAATTATTCCTTTTTTAATGGCAGCTTCTGTTCTAGAGTTTACTAAAAAACTCTACCAGTGCTGGTCTTTCATTGAGGACCCCCCTATTTATTTCTCTTTGCCTATACTCTGATATAAATCCTTGATAGGGAGGGCAATCTCTGACCTGCAGTCGAAATAAATTATTGGTATCTTCCTGTTCTGTCATCTTTCCCTCTCTAGTTATTTCCTCCCAATACCTTGGTTTCTTTGCCAGTTTTCTCCAATATATTCCAGCCCCCTCTTACCTTTGTCTATATCCCTAATTATAGTCATTCCTATTGACAGAATCTCCTTTCTCCATTCTCATGTTGGCTTAGTTCTTAGGATACTTTCTGCTACTCTATAGATATAATATTCATTATGATTACTGTTATTCTCCTTAAAAGCCTGCATCCAAATTTTCAGTCTCTCCTTATTTCTTGAGCTTCCTCCCCATTTCATCATCATCCCTTTCCACTTTCAATTATAGTTTTCTACTTGTGCTATGTATAGTAGCCTTAAATATGTAGCTCTGAAATATACCTTCAAATCGGGAAATCCCAATCCTCCCTGTTCTACTGAAAGAATCCGGTGTATCCCACTTGACTCTTGTTGTCTTTCCCTCCTAGATAAAGTTCTTCAGCTCTTTTTTAATTGCTATCCACAACTTCTCCTCTGGTTGTAAAAATATGCCTGATCTGTGTATAAGACTAATGGGACTAAAACATTTTGACTACTTGTATCTTACTATCCATATACATATAATAATGATTCAATTTTCTCAGTTGTTGTATTATCTTTTGTTTAGTCTCTTCTCACATATCATTAGCTGCCACACCAGAAGGATTTTAATCCATACTCCTAAATGGTTAGTTTTAGCATGTACCCATAAATATAGATATTGCTGAACCAATTCATATGTGGGTACATAATTTATTGCTATTGCCTTTGTTTTAGCTTCATTCATTTTGTATCCTGAATAGATTTGAAAGTGTCTCAAAATGTTCCGAACACTACAATGTTTCTTTTTGGCTTTGTGAGGTATAAAATATCATCTACAAATAGAGCCAACTTTTCTCGATTCCCATACCAATTATATCCTTGAATTTCTGACCCCTTATTTTCTTTGCCAGTGGTTTTAAATATAATACAAATAACAAAGGGAAAGAGGACACCCCTGTCTGGTTCATCTGCTCAAGCAGAAATGATCAGAGAGGACACCACCCGCTTTAAATTTCACCTCTGATCCCTTATATATCCTCCTAATCAACCTTATCATTTTTTTCAGGAAATGCAAATGCTTCCATTGCCCTGCTCATAAAATCCCAGCTTACTCTGTCAAATGCTTTCTCTGCATCAAGACCCACCAACTACAATAGTATTTCATACATTCTGCTTCCCTCTGGATCTTCAGTGTTCTGTTAATATTGTCAAATGTTTGCCTCCCCTCCAAAAACACATTGATCCATATCTATTAATTTTGACATTACTTTTGCGATTCTTTTAACCATTATAGACATGAACATTTTATAATCATGGTTTAGTACTGAAATGGGCCTGTATGAAACTGGGTCTGATGGGTCTTTACCCTCTTTGGGTATTACAGATATCATTGCTTTCTTCCAGGATGTTGATGTCCTCTTAAAATACTGTTAAACAAAATCTTCCAGACCTTTATCATTTTTTCCCTCCTAGCTACCAAACGTCCATAGGAATACCATCTATTCCCTGGGACCGTTAGTCATTGAGCCTCATCTACCTCTAACCTTGGCATATTTAATTCTTCCATAAACATTTCCATTTGTATCTTTTCTTGATTTGCATATTACTCTGTTTTATATAGAATTTCATAGAATTTCAAAAATATTTCTAATCCCTCTACAGGATCTCTTGTTACCTTCCTTGTTATACGCTCCCTAAGCTTGGCAATGCCCTTTCTACTTTCTGTTGCCTGAGGTATTGTGCTAAAAGTTTTTGTGCTCTAGTGTTATTATCAAAAAACAGTTACTTAACAGCAATCTTTTTAAACTTGTGTATATTATCGAGGTAATCCCTTATTTTCTGCTTAGCATTCTGCAGTTGATCCTCTTCTTGTGCTGTGAGATTCCCCCTATTCTACAATACTTTAACATGTTAGTCCCTCTAAATAATTCTTGTTACTTCTTAAACATAACTCCCTTTCTTTTATTTCCACCCCATTTTTAAACACTTTAATTGTATCCCACTCCCTCACTATATTTTCAGAAGAAGTTTCTATCTTTTCTAATAGCTCCTGAATAATTTCCACTACCCATTCCTTAAATTCCTCTCTTTTCAACAGATAGGTGCCAGTGTCTCCTTTTTATTATATTACCCTGTGTTTTTATTTTAGTTATTATAGGCACATGATCTGAACTAGTTATTGGGACCGTATCAAGATCTTCAATTAAATGCACATGTTCCTGTGAAATGTAGATTCTCTCTAGCCTAGCCAGTTTTTATATCTTGGGGAATAATATGTAAATTCACTCCGAACTCCTATTACTGAATTCACATCTTCCATGCCAAATATTTTTGCAAATTTCTTCGAAAATCTACCCTCCTTTGTTATACCTTCCCTCCTGGGCACCCCAGACACATCTTCGCTGCTGCATATCAAATTCCAGTCCCTACCTAAAAGTAATATTCCTTGCTGAAAACGGAGTATTTCTCCCATAATTTTCTTAAGCTCCATTATACTAGTTTTAGGTGGAATATAAATAAATGCCAGTGTAATTCTCCTCCCTTGCCAGTAGCCCATTAGCACTACAAATCTGCCAGTCTTGTTGATATGGGCATCCTGAGACAGTGTAGCAACTGTCTCATGTGCACAGACAACTCTCTCTTACTACCACCTAGGAACACAATTTGTGAGAGATCCAATTACATTAAAAACCTCTAGTCTGTGCTGTCTCCCTCACAAGCCAGTATACCTGGCATGGAGATGATTGTCTGCATAAACACCACACCTCAGACATCATATTCACCAACACAACACACACCAACATATACAGAGGTTCTTAAAAAAACATATCTAAACAAAAGAAACCTCTGAGACAAAAACACATGCAAACTCCACAGTCTATCATACCACACACCACACATAGTCCACATGCCTGTGTCTTGCAGCCATCAAGGCTTAACCATAAGCCCAATATATTAATCATAGGAGACTCCATTGTGAGACACACAAATGTGCCTCTCACCTGGCTGGATAAGCAGAAAGTCACGGTAAGTTGTTTGTCAGGTGCCAGAATCCACCATGTCCTCCATGTACTCAAGTCCCTCAACAGGTACCGCTATGACTCTGTCACAATACATGTTGGCGTGAATTACTTGAGACGTCCCTCTTTGGACAATATGAAGAGAGACATGATTGAGCTCTCTGAATATGTGTTCCAGGCAGGTATGTCACTAGCCTTAAGCAGCATTCTGCCATCACCCAGAATGATGCTTCACTACAAGCAAAAAACTGATTGACTTTAACAATTGGCTTAGCTTCTGGTGTCATTCTAAGGGGATCGAGTACCTGTCGGCCTGGGAAGACATGAATGACAGACCACAATGCTTTGCCAGAGTAGCATCTTACCCTCACCAAGAATGATGCCACAATATGAAGACAAGATGATCAATTTCAACAATTGGCTTAAGTATTGGTGTCATTCAAAGGGGATCCAATGCCTGTCAGCCTGGGATGACATGCTTGACAAGCCACGATGCTTCGCTAGGGACAGCTTGCACCTGTCACCCCTGGGCTTTCGGATATTGGCAAAGGCTCTTGCTACCCCCATAGTGCCTTTTTTAGGCAAGGCTCAAAAGATAAACCCACCTCCATAGGTATCACAAGGGATAAAAAACTAAGAGTAATGCTACTCAACGCCAGAAGTCTAAACCTCAAGATGCACGCACTCGAAACTCTCCTTAGCATGGAGAACATTGATATCTGTGCAGTAACAGAAACCTGGATCAAGGCTCCTGAAAGCACCCCAGCACTACCAGGTTATACCTCATACCATGCTTTTCGGCCCCAAAACTTGGACCGAACCACAAAAAGAGGGGGGAGTATCAATATTCGTCAAAGATACCCACACCTCCAGGTTGGTGGCACAGCACGAAGCATCAGAGACTATCCATGTGCAACTAACAGTGGGTAAAACTGCCTTCCAGTTTATAGCCTGCTACAGACCACCCTCCCAAACCCAGGAACCCCACTCGGCCTTCCTGAGAACACTGGAAAATATGAAGGTCTCTCCAAACACCATTATATTGGGCGACTTCAACTACCCAAACATAGACTGGGAGCATTACTCTAGCTCCAACACCCTAGCCCAAAGGTTCCTAGAATTTATAAACTCAAATGCTATGGAACAACTTGTTACCACTCCCACAAGAGGGGAAAACATACTGGACCTGATCATCACCAACATGGGGACTCTATGCTCCAGACCAGAAGTGTATCCCTCACTGGTAAGATCAGACCATAAACTAATCTCACTTGATATTCACATCCCGACCCCACCCCCTGCCCAGAAAACCACAGTGAAAAACTTCTCTAAAGCAAATTTCACACTCCTCAAAACCAAGGTGGAGTCCTTCAAAGCCCCCTGGCCTGTGGAAAATACGGCCCAGACCGCAGAATCCTTTATAAACGCATTCTATGAACACCTTCAGGAATGCATGGATCATGCAATCCCAAATAAAACCAAGACCCAATCCTCCAAAGGCAGACATCCTGTCTGGTGGACCCCAGCCATAAACAAACTATACAATAGAAGGAGGAAGCTACTACATGATAGAGCAAAATCCCAAAAAGGGAAGGCATCTCTGATCAGTATTAGCAAAAAACTACGGGCACTCATAAAATCGTCTAAGGCCAGCTTTGAGAGGAAAAATTGCACAGGACACTATGGATAATCACAAGGCTTTCTTTAGTTATGTTAGAAACCTGGGTGGGAATTCCCAGATATGCTCAGAATTAGTCCAAAATGACAAAAAAATACACCGAACCCACAGACATTGCCAACATCCTAGCTGACAGGTTCAGTGCAAACTCCCCCCCCCCACCAAAAGGGCAAATATCTATCCCAGCAGAGTGCTGCCCCCCTGACATCTCAGATGCTCAGGTAAGAGCCGCCCTCTCCAAAGCAAAAAAAAAGCATCAATGGGACCAGATGGTGTCCCGGGCTGTGTCCTACATGAACTCCAAGAAGAGCTAAACCCAAACATAAAACTACTGTTCAGTCTCAGCCTTACTACAGGATATGTACCCAAAGAGTGGCGTACAGCAACAGTGGTCTCTCTCCACAAAGGTGGTGCATCAATGGATCCTGGAAACTATCGCCCCATAAGCCTGACTAGCTTGGTCTGCAAAGCTATGGAAAGGATCATCATGGACCTCATAAATAAAGATATTGGGGACCTACAGACACTGGATCCTACCTAGTTCGACTTTGTTAAGGGCAGATCCTGCCTCTTAAACCTGGTTGATTTCTCTGAAACAGTCACCAAGGCCATTGACGAGGGGAAGGTGGTCCACACAGCCTACCTGGTCCTCGCAAAAGCCTTCGATACAATACCCCACTCGGGCATTATAGATAAGCTCACCAGCTTAAATATAAACCCCTATGTCACTAGATGGGTTGCAAACTGGCTCAAGGACAGAACCCACATGGTTAGAATTGCTGGAGCCATGTCAGACGTCAGACTCCAAACCAGTTACAAGTGGCATCCCACAAGGCTCAGTCCTGGGACCTCTCTTGTTCGGTATATATTTCTCGGCGGTACAGGCCAACACGGAAGGACTGTGGCTGACCAAGTTCACAGATGACTGCAAACTGGGCGCCATAATCGACTCTCCAGCCGACACAAGCATCCTCCAAAAGGGCCTCATAGAAACAGACAACTGGTGCCATGGCCTCAAGTTAAACGCCAAAAAGTGTATAGTCATCCCCTTTGGCAAAAACAAAGTGCCCACAAATTACCACATAGGTGGTAATCCATTAAGTACAGAAGAAGTAATTAGGGACCTGGGGACCCAAGTTGATAGCAATCTCTCATTTGAAAACCACGTGGCCAAAGTGGTTAGAAAAACATTTTATATAGCCCACCTAATCATGAAGGGATTCACATCTAGATCAGGGGAGGTCATAGTGCCTCTTTACTCATCCCTCATCAGGCCCATAATTGAGTACAATGCCCCTTTTGGGATGTACCTTATCAGACACCTGCAGCAACTGGAAAGACCCCAAAAGTACCTCACCAAGAGGATCAAAGGGCTCAAACAGATGCCATATGCTGCCTGGTTAAAGAAACTCCAGCTCTACTCAGTGGCATACCGCCTGCTCAGAGGCAATCTGTGCCTGACGTATAAAGCCATGTCCAACCCGGAATTAATGGACATGCTGCACCTCAGAAAATCCAAATCCCATCGAGCTCACGCTCGAGACTTGAACCTCAGCACTGAAATAAATAGGACATGCTGGAGGGACAGATTCATAACCCAGAGGCTCCCTTCACTCTGGAATAAAATCCCAGTCCAGGTTAGGCAGAGTCCCTCATTGACTCTCTTCAAGAGGAATCTTGATGAGTGGATGGGGGATCGTAGGTTTACCCTGGGTATCACTTCTGTGTCACTGTTAGACAGAGGCACAGTATACTAACCTCGAAAAATGGCATAGCAAAATTAATTTAAAATGGGTGGCGAAAGCCAAACACACTCTGGCTAGGCTTATAAATGCCCTAGGGCAGATAGCCTAGTATGAACCTATGAACCTATGAAGATGGTCTGCTTCTGTCTCCCTTGGGCGTCAGGCTCCTGGCAAATTGCCTCCCCCAGAGTGCCTTTTTTAAGCAATGTCTTGAAGTCAAGACTACCAACATGAGAATCCCATCTAAACCCAATTTAATGGTAATGCTGCTGAAGGCTAGGAGTCTCAACATGAAACTGCACTCATTGCAAGCATTCCTAAGCCTGGAAGATGCTGACATTTGTTCAGTTACAGAAACCTGGTTCAAAGCTGTGGAGAGCACCTTAGCCTTACCTGGTTATTCATCCTATCATACATACAGATCCCAAACTGAGGACAGCAAAGCCAAAGGAGGTGGTGTTTCAATATATATTAAAGATATACACACCTCCAGACTGGTCAAACACTATGCTGCACAGGAGATGCTCCATGTACAGTTAACAGTTGACAAGACCCCTATTCAAATCATAGTTAGCTACAGGCCCCTAACGTTGACTCAGGATGCCCACGATGCCTATCTGGACCTCCTCGAATCTATTAAGATTCAACCCTATACCCTGATCCTGGGCGATTTTAACTACCCAACCACTGATTGGAAGAACTACTTGAACCAGAACACAAATGCTCAAAGATTCCTTGACTTCATCAATGCAAATGCCTTGGATCAGCTGGCTGACACCCCCACAATAGGTGATAAAATCTTGGACTTGGTACTAAACAACATAGGAAACCACTGCAGCATCCCCACAGTCTCATCATCCCTGGTAAGATCAGACCACAAAGTGGTCACCTTCGAAGTCACCATCTCCCCTGACCCCTCCCCCCAGCTAGGGTTAAACAAAAAAACTTCTCCAAAGCTGATTACAACCTCCTGAGGGAATGTCTAAACAGCTTCACAGCCCCCTCCCCAACAGTAGGAACTGGCACTAATGTCCAAACCTACACCAAAGAATATTGCTACACTGTCTCAGGATGTCCATATCAACCAGACTGGCAGATCTGTAGTGCTAAGGGGCTACTGGCAAGGGAGGAGAATTACACTGGCATTTATTTATATTCCACCTAAAACTATTTATATAACTGCATGGATTCAGCAATACCCGACAGTACAAAATCCTCCTCCTTAAGGAAGAGTAAACCAGTCTGGTGGACATCGGCTATAAATAAACTCTACAACAAAAGGAAAAAATTACTGTCCAGAATGAAGAAAGAACAGGTGCCAAACTGGAAGCAATCTTTCCTTTGCCTAAACAGAGTATAAAGGGTATTAGTGAAGTTCTCCAATCCAAACTTCAAGTCCAAATTGGCCTCATCTACTAAAGACAATCATAAGGCCTTCGTCACATACATCTGCAATCTAAGGGGAAACATCCAAATCTGCTCAGAACTGATGGTCAGGGATACCATGTACATAAATGTTGTGGATATAGCCAACCTGCTGACAGACAGGTTCAGTGAAAACTTCACCCTTCTGTTCCCCCATCAGAAATCCAGGATATCCCCAGAACCTGCCCTCCACTCCTTATCTCTAGGGAACAAGTCATTACCACCCTCTCAAAGACTAAAAACACAGCTTCCATGGGACTTGATAATATCCCAGGCTGCATCCTGCATCAACTCAGGCAGGAAGTCACAGCACCATTAGGCATCCTATTCAACTTAAGCCTGAGTACTGGTTTCATCCCAGCCAAGTGGAGGACGGCCGATATCATCCCTCTGCACAAAGGTGGAGCATCCGCTGATCCAGGTAATTATAGGCCCATTAGCCAAATTAGTCTAATTTGCAAGGCCATGGAACACATTATCATGGATCACATTAACAAGAACATTGGCGACCTCCAAATGCTTGATCCCACACAGTTTGGTTTTGTCAAGGGGATATCATGCCTGTTACATTTGGTAGACTTCTTTGAGTCAGTTACCAAAGCCATGGATGATGGGAAGATGGTGCATGCTGCCTACCTTGACCTGGCCAAGGCCTTCAACACTATTCCCCACTTGGGCATAATAGATAAACTATCCCAGTGTGCCGTAAATCCATATGTAACCAGATGGGTAGCTAACTAGCTCACTGATAGAACTCACTCAGTCAAAATAGGGGAAGCTATTTCAAGTAGTAGACCCATAACAAGAGGCATACCCTGGAGATTGGTCTTGGGGCCCCTGCTGTTTGGGATATACTTCCGAGGTGCAAGCCAAAAGCAGAGGTCTATGGCTGACCAAGTTTCAAGAGGACTGCAAACTGGGCTCTGTCATCAACTCCCCTAATGATGTAGACATACTACAGGAGGGTCTCACCCAGACAAATGACTGTTGCTAGAAACACGGCCTCAAACTAAACGCCAAAAATGCATCATCATCCCCTTTGGGGAAAGTGACATCTCTACAAATTATCACATTAATAACTTCCTAAGCATGCAAGCAGTTGTGAGGGATCTGGGCACTCAAGTTGACAGTGATCTAACTTTTGACCACCATGTTGCCTCCATTGTACTGAGAGCTTTCTACATGGCTCACCTCATTAGTAAGGGTATTTCTTCCAGGAACAAGGAAGTCATAACTTCCCTGTATTCCTCCCTTATCAGGTACATCAAGTACAATGCCCCTTTCTGCATAAGCACATGCAGCAACTGGGGAGACCACAGAGGATCCTGACCAAGAAAATCCAGAGCTTCAAAAATCTATCCTACATGGATAGGCTAAAAGCCCTGTCTCATACAGACTCCTCAGAGGTGATCTATGTCTGTCATACAGAACAATCTCTGACCCCACCTTGATGAAACTGCTGCATATCTGCAAGCCAAACTCCACTTGTGTGACCAAAATGCAAAATCTCATCTTGGTATGCGACATCAATAGGACTTGCTGGTGGGACAGATTTGTCTCCCAGAGACTCCTCCATCTGTGGAATAGACTCCCTCTCCACATCAAGCACGGTACTTCATTATCCCTCTTTAAGCAGAACCTGAATGACTGGATGGGAAATAGAAAATACACCCATGGGATTCCACCCATGTCCCTACTGGGAACATGGGCTAATTTATTGGCTATGCTTATACAGGCATCAGGGCCCATAGTCTAGTAACTTGCTATGATCTTATGATCCTATTATTATCTTTTTCATCCTCTTCTAGCATTATTGGAGTTTCTCTTGCAATTAATATAAGTACTTATCTTTTCTTTTGTCCCAGGTATTCCACCGAATAACCATCCTGAAAACCTTTCTTTATCAAATTCACATGTTCAGTTCTTTCCAAGTTTGTCTCCTGTAACCGAGCTATTTGCACTCTATATTTTTAATATAGTTCACTATGCTTTCTTTTTTGTATTTATCTGTGAGACCATTGACATTTAAAGACATTACGGAAAGCATCATTATATTAAAAAGTTATTATTCCCAGCTTTTATGTATAACACCTTTTTTGTTAAATGTCTATTTCCAGTTTTTGTGCTACATGCATAAACTGTTTGGTAGGTTGAACTTTTATATAGTTGTTTCTTGTCATATCCATTCGAGCCTATGTCACATCTTACAAAAATTTTATTTTATTGAAAGCCCTCAAACAAACAAACAAACCCCAATACCCCCTAAAACCTATTAATTTAATACTAACACACAAAACTATGTACATCTTTACATATTGAAGTTTCACCTTCATAATAAGAACAAATGTCCCAAAACTGACAGCCACATTTACAGACTTGAGTTAACCTAAAAGAAAAGTTATCTAAGCTAAGACACATGGTGCAGCCTGTGCTTCTACTATGTGCTAACTGGTTTTGTCTTATATTTATAGATCTCCTAGCTGGCAAACCTCCTGAATGCTTCACAGAGCATTATCTCCTAGCTAGTTTCTCTTTTCTTTTTTTTTCAGCCAATCACTCTCCACCAGACTTTAACCAATTTGTCTTTATCAGATTGCCTCCATGGAGACATGAGAACCAGACAGCCAATTTCTCATTATGAGATTGTCTCCATGGAGACATGAGAAGCGGACATTCAATTTCTCTTCATCAGATTGTTTCCATGGAGACGAGGGCCAGATGCAGAATTGCTACTAAGCATACATTCATTTGTTAGAAAAAAAGCCCCACAATATTCAATATTCTTTTTCATTTATTTGCTTTCTCTTAAAACTTGTTACTAAATCAATTTAAGATCTTTAATTCATTCATTCCCCATGCGAGAATGAGAAAAAGCACATTTTTTTCTTTTGTCATGCTCTTTTAATCAGGCTTTTTTACATTGCAGTGTCTACATTTCTTAACACTGAGGTTCATAGGTTCATAGGTTCATAGATTAGTACTAAGCTAACTGCCCTTGTGAGCCATTTTAAGCCTAGCCAATTATCCCTTGTGAGAAGCCTGAGGAAGAAGAAAGAGAGATAGGAGAAAGAAAAGAAAAAAAACACAGCTTTGCATAGTTTCATTCAGGATTTGTATGCTTTATTTTTGTCAGGTTCTGCATTGTGGTCTGACTTGATTTTTGCTTACTTCTAGACACATACACCTTTTTGCATAAGCAACAATGAGATCTTAATGTTTAGACCCACGGTATTTTGAAGTGCTATGTTTACCTATTGTTAATGTCATTGAACACCAACAGTTGTGGATTTACTTAGGTGTTGCATTTCTTTCTTTCTTTTGTCTTCTGCTACTTTATTTATTATCTTTTTCGCACACAGTACAAACTCATTTGCAGAACAATGTGCCGTATTCATGGGCACGATTGTGAACTGATTTTTCATTTGTTTGGCTATCCGCCTTTTTCGCATGCTTAGTACCTGCATGGTTCTTGAATGAAGTACCATCTTGTGAATCCGGCGGTTTGTTTGTTTTGATTTAGACGTGTCTTCCACGCAATGCCTTGCCATATTTTTTCTGAAACAGCTGCATTTTGACTTGTTTTGGCTGCTACAACTGTGCATACTAAAAGCTTAGAAAGTGTTCTCATCGCAGCTTGGTGCTTTACCCATTGCTCAAGGAACATTAAAAAAAAAAAAAAAAAAAATTATTTTTCATATACTGTTGTTGCATTCTGTTGGCGTTTAAATAACAAGCAATTTCTGTGTTAGATTTTTAACACAGAAATAAACATATTTGGTTATTTAACATTAGAAATAACATTTCTTTTATTAGAAACACCTTTGAAATTCCGGTTATTGCAGACTCCTAGTTGAGTTGCACTGTTCATTTATTCATTTATTATTGATTCTTCATTATGCATTAGAGATGTGTACTCCTTACTACCTTTTCTGTTAAGGAATGGATATTATATTTGTATATACTTAGTTGCAAGCATTACTTCATTTTATTTTCTTTTTAATCACAAGATTCTGTATGAGTTTTGTTTTACCCTGTGAAAAGTTGTTTGCTAAAATGTATTTTAAGGGAAACAAACAGTATTTACACTTGATTAGGTTCATGAATCTTCACTAAGACATTCTTGGTTACTTTTATCAAGTTCATGCTTCTTTTTTGAAAACTTTTTTATGTTTAACACCCTGTCTACACTAAGTGGACATTTATTTATGCTTTTAATGTAATACAACTTTAAATGTGAAGGTATGTCAGTGGGTTCAATTAAGGCAGCTGTTTGTAATTTTGTAACACACACCCCTTTTTTTGGGTTTTAAATTGTGTTTGATGATTTTTTCCTTTGTCTGAAGAAGTCTTCCTACTAAGGGAGACAAAAAGCGCTTTACTTTTACATTTCCTAATAAACCTTTGGAGTTTTACACATGCTGGTTCGGAACCAGTCTCATATTCAGGCAGACTTTTCTTCATTTCAACCCTGAGTTCTACAGCTTTATCACACCATCTGAATAACTATTTAAAGCTTCTTCCATTTTTTCAGCCTTTTGTTGTTTGTGTTGATATACTCCATCAGTGTTTTGTTTATATTAACCAGGTTGCACTGCTTTTTTGCTGAACAGCTGCAGTACTTTCCTCGGAGAGTATTTCTTTCTCAATTTTTGTAGCTAAATTTTTCCAGGTTCTCTGCATTTCTTTTTTCCTGGCATCCAGATAGTATGCTTACTAACCAGTTACTGAAATTTACCCATAAACACAAAAGTCTACTGGCCTTCTCTGTTGAGTTTCTGTTTTCACCCTGGAAAGCTAGAGTTAAGCTGTTACTCATTGTGCAGCCATCTTGGAAGTCCCCCCTCTTCTTTTCCTCTGGGAGTGACCTGATAAAGTTTTTGGAACCACTGTTCCTGTTTGAGTCTCTATTCTGTTCCTTTCATTGTTTTAAGCTATATTCTAGATTGATATAAAGTGACAGCAGATTTGATCTGAGGTAATGAGAAAAGCAGCTGAGTTGGATCCTAGGTCAGAGCCGAGACCCATTTCTTGTAGAACAATGAAAATGGACAGCACAGATGCATAGTTATGGTGAGCACATCACTTTTATTTCTATCTAGTCTAGTCCATTTATTGTATGTTGGGGAATAATATGCAAATTCTGTCTGAGCTTTTACTACATAAGTCAGATCTACCATACCAAATATTTTCAATAATTTCTTCAGAAATCTACCGTCTTTTGGTATATTTCCCTTCTAGGTACCCCTGATACATCCTCACTATTGCAAATCAAGTTTCACTCCCTACCTATAATGCATGCTGAGGTCAACATGCCCTTTTCTCCATTGTAGTGCAATCCTGGAGTTGGTATATTTATTTAGGGGGGGTGGGGGGCAGAGCTCCCCACCTAGATGGGTTTTATTTACCTCAGATTGCATTCCGTTTAGAAGTGGCCAAGTGTTTATTATCATGGTTTCCACGGTTTTGTATTTTCATCTTCAGGAATATGGTCTACGGGATTTAGAAGTAGATCCATATATATATATATATATATATATATATATGTGTATGTATGGTTACCTATCAAAACATCTACTCTTCATAACATCTAAACTCAAGATATCAAGACCATAGCATCTAAACTTCAAAACATCTAAAATTCATAACATTGAATCTCAAAACATTGAAAACTGTAAAGCAACTATAAATAACATGCCACAGAGTTTTTACTATGTTTATGCAGGGGGGCAAGCCCCCCTGCACCCCCAACTCCCCTTGTAAATTAAATATACCAACTCCAAGGTCGCACTACAGTGGGGGAAAAAGTTAATTTCCTAACCCCACTGTAGTGCGACCTTGGAGTTGGTATATTTAATTTATGGGGGGTGCAGGGGGGCTTGCCCCCCTGCATAAATGTAGCAAACAGTGTGTGGGATGTTATTTATAGTTGCTTTGTAGCTTTCATTGTTTTGAGATTCAATGTTATGAGTTTTAGATGTTTTGAAGTTTAGATGTTATGGTCTTGATGTTTTGAGTTTTGATGTTATGAAGAGTAGATGTTTTAATAGGTAACCATATATATAGGAGTGCTACAGAATCCTAAAAGCCCAAAATCCTGAAGACCAAAATCCCGAGACCAAAATCCTGAAAGTTCAAAATACTGAAAACTCAAAATGCTGAAAACACACAGGATACCAACACTCACTATATTCCAGGACAAGTACATACAGAAACATATAACCCTTCAACTATATGCAGGGGGGCAAGCCCCCCTGCAACCCCCCACTTCACTACACTAAGTGCAATCTTGGAGTTAATATATTTAAGTAGCAGGAGGTGTGGGGGCGCAGGGGTTTTGCCCCCCTGCTTATACTTGGAGAACAGTAATATAGTTTGTGTTTTATTTGTTTCTGTATGTACTTGTGCTGGAATATAGTAAGTGCTGGTTTCCTGTGTGTTTTCAGGATTTTGAGTTTTCAGTATTTTGAACTTTCAGGATTTTGGGCTTTCAGGATTCTGTAGCGCTCCTATATATATATATATATATATATATATATATATATATATATATATATATATATATATATACATATATACACACACACACACACACACACACATATATATATATATATATATATATATATATATATATATATATATTTTTTTTTTTTTTTTTTTTCTTGAGAAGACTCATGCTCAACCAGCCTTTTCTTCATTTCATACTCTGATCTTTGCTGTTTTTATCAGTTCATCTGTATAGCTAGTTATTCTTCCAGCCTTTTGTTATTTTGAGTTGACATACTTCTTTGGTCTTTCATTTATTTTAATTGCATCTGAGTATATTTCATTTATTTTTTTCTCTGAATTGGTGGAAGTCATCCCTTGTACCAAAGCTGAAGCTTGAACTGTTTTTTTTTTGTTTTTTTTTTAACTGAACAACTGCAGGATTCTTCCTGTTCAGTGTTTTCTCTTCACCTTTTCTGGTTATTTTCTTTCAATTTTTTTTTCTTTGCTGGTATAAAGGCAGTGCACTTACTAGCTAGTAAATGAATTTGACTCAAGCTGATAATAAAACTGGTTCTTATTTCTCAGTTTCTTTTTTTCTACACTGAGAGCTGAAATGAATCTGTTTATCAGTGTGCAGCCATTTTGGAAACACTTTAATGAAATCAGCCTTGCGAATAATGAAATAGTTTGAAGTTTGATCATTACCTTGGAATGCTGCCTGACTGGCGTTTGAATTAATTTTTTTCCCAGCCTCTACAAGTGTTTTGCTACATCCCAAAAACATGTTGTATATGCTTATTGACTACTCTAAATAAGTGTCTGTATGAGGAGCTTCCCCCTATAAATGAGCCTTGTGCTCAGTGATAACACAGTAAACATTTTTGTTATTTTGCTTTATTTTTTATAAACAACATTGAGTGCTAACAGATAATTAAAACAGTAAGCGGGCTTTTAACCACTGCTGTTATTAATACAGATAAGTTCTGTGAAAAAAAAATTGGAACAGCATGCCTTATACCATTATTAGACACTGGGTGAACCTACAGTTTGTTTTGTCAAGATCAGTTCCAGTGAATAATGGAGGTAGTACAAATTTACCACTTGGATAAATAAAGATTCTGAAAGCTGCTTGTAGCTGTGGGTGAACAGGCTGCTTTTCCTGTTCTGTGCATAGTGCACTTACCCATCATATTTGTGAAAGTATGCTTTAACAGTAGAACCAACAACTTCCTCTCAGTCTCCAATCTGCACCCTGTTGTTGCTATGAACTACAGGAATTCTGTCTTCATTGCTCCTATTGAAGGAGAAGTCCCTCTAGCTTGGTTACTTGGTCAAATATCAGATCTAGCTTGGTTACTTGGTCGAATATCAGTTCTAGCTTGGTTACCTGGTCGAATATCAGCTCTAGCTTGGTTACTTGATCGAATATCAGCTCTAGCTTGGTTACTTGGTCGAATATCAGCTCTAGCTTGGTTACTTGGTCGAATATCAGCTCTAGCTTGGTTACTTGGTCGAATATCAGCTCTAGCTTGGTTACTTGGTCGAATATCAGTTCTAGCTTACTTACTTGGTCGAATATCAGCTCTAGCTTGGTTACTTAGTCGAATATCAGCTCTAGCTTGGTTACTTGGTCCAGATATCAGCTGTGCCCAACTGGGACTTTTGGAAAATTCTGTTCAGTTATTTTTTGTTGCTCATGTTCATTGGGTGCCTCTATATGCAGTTCGCCAAATTCACTTACGGATGTTCACTTTACATAATCTTTTAGCTATTTTTTGTGTATTTTGTTTTGAAGATGAGGACTTGGGGCATAGCACTTTCAGAGAGAGATCCTGGTTTTTGGGGTGGAACATTGAGTGGAGGGGAGTAACCACAATCCTTTGGCTGCTGTTCTAAAAACAAATTGTTCATACTGCTGACTGTTGGGAGGGTTGTGCCACACCGGCCCATATGGTTTGCACCTCTGATTATTGACTAAGAGTGCAACAGAGTGCCCTCTTAAGTGGAGGGATCAATATTTTGGCAGTACCTGGAGCTGAGTTAGCGAGAATGTAAACATTGTGGTCTTCAGATGAGGAAACAAATAGGAGTTAAGCACAGAATGAGGTGGTAATGTGTAGGCCTGTTGTCTTAAATGTGTTGCTTCTTATTCAAAAAATAAGAAGGCAGATGATATGAGGTGTAGTCCAGCCAGTTCCTCGAGGTTTATTTTCAGACTGTGCAGTATTTTTTGTTCTGACTGCTTGACCATCAGCTGGTGCGATCATCTCCTCCTCCCCAGTGTTTCTTCTCTCTCTCCACTCTCACTTCCTTGAACTTGACATCCTCCATCTTTGTCATTGCTTTGCATGGGGAATGGGGGTGAGGGCAGTGAATACATAAAGGAGGTGGAGATAGGATGAAGTACTGCCAGTGCCATGCAGCATGATATGTTCTGTAACCAGTATCCCAAGCAGAAAGATGTTCTCTTCATTATTAAGCCAGGTGGGCTGTAAAGCGTGGCTTTGTGGATTTGACCACCTGGGCTCAAACAGTCCATATTACCTGCCCTTCCTGCATGCCAGGCTTAGCTATCTCATGATCTCTGGTCATCCCCAGCAGTCACAAGGGATCTCCCAGTATATTTCCTTTTCCCGGGATAAGCACTTCCATTCTCCTTTGCCTTACAACATCAAGCACCTGAATCTGTAATTGAACTTGATTATCTGGGCTGTCATCAGGGCTTTATAATTTCTGTGCCACTGGAGAGGCAGCAGACTGTGCTATTGTACGGTACAAACCCACATGACCCAAGACAGGACTCTGAATGAGACACTGAACTTTATTGACTTAGAAATTAAATCAAAAGCTGTAAATAGGTGCATACTCAGTTTGTAGCTTACTGTCATCTTTGACTTTATGTTACTTTTGAAAAGTCTGAAAGAAAAGATTATACTAAAACAGAGTTTATGTGTCTTTATTGTTTTCCACTTGAATGTGTTTCAGAGATTTTTTTTTTTTTTGTGGAAAGATAAGAAACAGACAACTGGTGCCAGAGCCATGGCCTCAAGCTAAACGCCAAAAAGTGTATAGTCATCCCCTTTGGCAAAAACAAAGTGCCCACAAATTACCACATATGTGGTAATCCATTAAGTACAGAAGAAGTAATTAGGGACCTGGGGACCCAAGTTGATAACAATCTCTCATTTGACAACCACGTGGCCAAAGTGGTTAGAAAAACATTTTATATAGCCCACCTAATCATGAAGGGATTCACATCTAGATCAGGGGAGGTCATCGTGCCTCTTTACTCATCCCTCATCAGGCCCATAATTGAGTACAATGCCCCTTTTGGGATGTACCTTACCAGACACCTGCAGCAACTGGAAAGACCCCAAAAGTACCTCACCAAGAGGATCAAAGGGCTCAAACAGATGCCATATGCTGCCCGGTTAAAGAAACTCCAGCTCTACTCAGTGGCATACCGCCTACTCAGAGGTGATCTGTGCCTGACGTATAAAACCATGTCCAACCCGGAATTAATGGACATGCTGCACCTCAGAATATCCAAATCCCATCGAGCTACATGCTCGAGAGACTTTTACCTCAGCACTGAAATAAATAGGACATGCTGGAGGGACAGATTCATAACCCAGAGGCTCCCTTCACTCTGGAATAAAATCCCAGTCCAGGTTAGGCAGAGTCCCTCATTGACTCTCTTCAAGAGGAATCTTGATGAGTGGATGGGAGATCGTAGGTTTACCCCGGGTATCACTTCTGTGTCACTGTTAGACAGAGGCACAGTATACTAACCTCGAAAAAGGGCATAGCAAAATTAATTTAAAATGGGTGGCGAAAGCCAAACACACTCTGGCTAGGCTTATAAATGCCCTAGGGCAGATAGCCTAGTATGAACCTATGAACCTATGAACCTATAAAGTGTTTTTGTCACAACCTTTGCATAACCTTCTTGTATAGATATCATGCTGTCTGAGGTTCCACATCCCATCAGTCTCACTCATCCAGAGTGGACACGTGCTGTCCCCACTCACAGACTTACAGAATGCTCTTTGTTTATCTTGGGTACCTTAGCCCCGCCCCCAACCTTCACTTATTTTTTTTCATTTGCCTCATACTGTCATACTGTCTTCCACACTAAAAATAATTTTTGGAACTTACACCCTGACAACAAACACCACATATCTCACCTTGTGATTTGAAAACAAATTCTGTGTCTTGTGCTGTGTAGGTAAGTACTGTTCTTAACTTTTGCTCAGTAAGTGAGTGAGTGAGTGTGTGGGTGTGTATGTAAAAGAGAGAGAGAGAGAGAGAGAAAGAAAAGCAATCATGCTTGCATAACTTACATTGCTAGTCTGGGTCCAGCACACTTTTGTGTTACTAAACAGTGGGTAACTCAGATATCTGTATTACATTATGTGATGTTATTTCAGATGCACCAACTTTTTAAAACTTTTTTGACGGTTTGTGTTCCACTTTCAACATCACTGGCCTACTCCATACTGTTTTCTTTACATTTCAGCAGTTATTTGCTTGTACTCTGCCATAGTGTTGAGTAATGGTGAGAGTTGTAAACATGGAGGTGGGCAGAGTATAGCCTCTGTGCTCAGAAAATAGTGGGATTAGGTGGCATGCAGTTCATTGCCGTAAGTGATACATGGTGCATGAAGGCCTATATTGTTGTGCACCATAGTTGTCTTTGGTCTAAAGAACATCTGGAAACAAACCACCATGCATGTAAATAAGATGATGGTTCTGATCCATTTTGACTCTAAGTGGTTCACCAGTAGTGCCTTGTTGGTGGTACTGAAGGGTATGTATGTAGTCACATGGATCGCACAGCATAAGGGTAGTATTACTTTAACTTTATATGTATCCAGCTGGGTTTTTTTTAAACAGGTTGGAACTTATGTGTCTACAAATTGTTTAATATATGTATAGTAGCAAACTGCTCAGAATAATGTTATGTTATTAGACTTCATACTGGCTAGGGTAGTGGTAAGCTTCTGCTAGTTTTTGGACACACTTCATTTAGACAAGCTAACTTCAAGGCCATCTGGCTGGCTTGTTCATGCCTAAATGGGACACTTATCAAGTTTATATCTGTATGTTATAGAACCTGCTGCCTGCTTCCAGACAAAAGGATATTACTCATCACATCAGAAAGAAAAACCTAATCTTGTTTAGTAACTTAAACATCCCCCAAAATCATCCCTGCAACACATCCCCCAAAGAAACACGGTGTATCTTCTGTCATCAGGTGGTTTCTTGTCTTACCTGTCCAAAGGTGTTGTACCATAAATGGTCCACTTCTGCACTCCTTTATCAGGATTACTATTCATAAAGGTTCTATTCCAACAGTGCCTCTTTTTTTAGCAGGCATTGCCCTCTAGCCACCACTTTCTCAACAACCTTGCCAGCTCATGGACTCGCGTACTTCAGACATCACAGAGAGCCTTTTTCCTTATCATATTGGCAGATGCACACTGCATTTATGTTCTCCAGTCCCTGTAAATGCCTTAATTTTTCCCACATGGAAGTAGAAGAACATAAGTCTGCACCATGGCTAAACGCTGAAGTTAAACAAATCATTAAATCCAAGAGACACTGGCAATGTCAACTTTGATTACTTCAAACAACCTACCAACTAATGCTACTTTGTTAGTCTAACCAGAACAATACATTAAGACTTTAGTCCTTTTTTTTTTCATTTTGAACCAGTAGTGATTCCCAATAGAACCAAGACACTCTCCTCCAAAAAAAGGAAGCCAATCTGGTGGTCCCCAGCCATAAACAAACTCTACAAAAGAAGGAGGAAACTGATGTGGAATAAGGTAAAATCACAAAACTGGAAAAACTCCCTCATCAGCCTCAACAAAAAGTTGAGATTCCCTCATCAAATCCTCTAAAGCTAGGTATGACAGCAGAATTGCAGCAGATAGTAAAGACAACCACAAGGCCTTCTATAGTTATGTAAAGAATCTCCACAGCAATACCCAGATTTGCTCTGAGCTACTGCACAATGGTACCTCCTATACTGAACCAACAGATATTGCCAGTATACTGGCCGACAGATTCAGTGCCAACTTTACCCCCCCAAAGGACCAATCACAATACCAGTAGATTGCCAGGCTTCCAGTATTACTGCTGCACAGGTTAAAATAGCACTGTCCAAGGCCAAGAATACAGCTTCTATGGGACCTGTCAATATCCCTGGTTGTGTTCTACATGAACTACAGAGTGAACTGGCACCTCACCTGTGTGCCCTGTTCAATAACAGCCTCACCTCAGGCTTTGTCCCTGCTGAATGGTGCACTGCTACAATCATCCCTCTCCACAAAGGAGGAGCGACTACATACCCTGGGAACTATCGCCCCATTAGCCTGATGAGTCTGATATGCAAAGCTATGGAACACATCATCATGAACCTAATAAATGAGGATATAGGGAATCTCCAAACTCTGGATCCCATGCCTGCTCAACTTGGTCGACTTCTTTGAGTCAGTCACCAGAGTTGTGGGTGTAGGTAAGGTGGTTCATACAGCCTACCTTGATCTGGCCAAGGCTTTAGATACCATTCCCCACTTAGGAATCATAGAAAAACTCACTAAGCTATGGCAACAACCCCTATATCACTAGGTGGGTTGCAAACTGGCTCACAGATAGAACCCACAGTGTGAAAGTAGCTGACTCCAAGTCAGACTGCTGATTAGTCACGAGTGGAATCCCACAGGGTTCAATCCTGGGTCTTCTCCTGTTTGGTATCTACTTCTCTGAAGTCCAGGCCAACGCGAAGGAACTCTGGCTGACAAAGTTCGCAGATGATTGCAAGTTGGGAGCTATTATTAACTCCCCAAGTGATGTTGACGTCCTACAGAATGGCCTCACTGTGACCAATGACTGGTCTTAAGCTCAATGCCAAAAAATGTGTCATCATCCCCTTTGGGAAAAACCCAGTTCCCATGAATTACCACATTGATGGTAGTCCACTAAACACAGAAGACGTTATAAGAGATCTGGGAACACAAGTTGACAGCAACCTCTCTTTTGATCATCACACTGCCACTGTGGTCAGAAAGTCCTTCTATGTGGCACATCTCATTACTAAGGGTTTTTCATCTAGGAAGAAAGAGGTCATTGCCTCCCTCTACTCTTCCCTCATTAGGCCAATCATCAAGTACAATGCCCCATTTGGCATGTACCTCACTAGACACCTGCAACAACTGGAGAAGCTGCAAAAGTACCTCAAAAAGAGGATCCTAGACCTTAAACACTTGCCCTATATCGACAGACTAAAAAAACTCCAACTATTCTCTGTCTCGTATCGCCTACTTAGAGGCGATCTCTGCTTGACTTACAAAGCCATGTCTGAACCAGTTCTGTTAGAAATGCTACATCTAAAGAAATCCCAATCCCTCCACATCACACACTCCAGAGACCTCAACCTCATTACCACAATTAACAGAACATGCTGGAGGGACAGGTTCATAACCCAGAGACTGCCCATGCTGTGGAATAGACTTCCCATACATGTCAAGCAGAGCACCTCACTGACCCTCTTCAAGCAAAGTCTTGATGAGTGGATGGGAAATAGAAAATTCATCCCAGGGATAACACCAGTGGCTCTACTCGACAGAGGCACTGGGAACTAAGGTTGGGTGGCACTATGCCAGGGTAATCATATGGCTAGGCTTGTAAAGGCCCCATGACCATTAGCCTAGTACACAACTATGAATTTATGAACCTAAGAAGTTGGCAGAATGGCTACAAAAGTTGCTAAATTACAATTCTGCTGGATGTAGTAGATAGTTTATAAAATTATCTGATGCTTTTGGCACTTGTAACAAAGCCACTGCAACACATAAATAAACTGTCTCTGTCCTCTTGACTTTGGAAATGTTGCATGGCACTCTCCCTCTTAAAAAAGAAATCTTCTTTATTCATTGTGTCATACTGCCTCATGGCTTCTTAATTTCCTATAGGAAAAAAATTCTTGGAGAGCTGTTTCTACACAGATTGTGAACTATGTAAGTTTATGTGGTCTGCTCTTTAAAAAAGACAGTTTCAAGAAAGAACACAGTACCTTCACTGCCATGTTTACTTTTAGTAACAGTATCCTGAAGAATGTAGATGTCATTAGATTACCTTTGATTTTTTCTTGCTGGTGGTTGATTTTTGCCATGCACTTTCACCCACCTTACGAATTGCTGTTATATGGTTCGTTTGTCTATATTCTGGAGGTGAGTTTGAACCCAACCTGTCCTATGGATATTTCTACTGCTGTGGCTGGTTTGGTTTCTGATAAGGATGATTTATCACTGTTTGGACAATCCATTCACTGTTGTGGCTGTTTTGGACACAGGTACTGTAACTTTAAAAAATTCTGATATACTGCAGCTATTTAAACAATTAACTGTGGCAACTAAAAGTATGTGTTCTTTTGTATAGCAGTAGTGGCTTTTAAAATCATATGTACAAGCTAATATTACCCATCATGGATTGTGGGTTCTGGTAGATCCGAATGTTAATGAGGATGATGAAATTTTTTTTAAACGATGGGCTAATGCACAACAAATGGCTTCGGTCATGTTTGTTAAAGCCCTGGTAGAACAATATGACCAATTAATTACAGATATTAGAGTGAAATAAGTAGAATTTCTTGTTTGCTGTCTGTGTATAAGACTGAGAACATCTATGGTCAGTTGCTATGGAATTATCTGAATCATTGGATAGACCAGAGGCAGAAATGAAGGAACGCAAACTAAAAAAAAGTTTCAGAGTGATGTCTGCGAGTATACTAATAATAGACAGTTTTCTTGGAAACAATATTGCAAGGCTGTTCGATTTGCCAAAGGGAATTGTGACATTGTAGCAAATGAAAAGAACAAAAAGAAAAGAGTTTGAGGATCTATATTGAAAAGCAGTGGGGCATCGGCATCTTTGATGATACTTCATCTGCCCTTGAGACTGACACTGATATTTCATCTGATTTACCTACAGATAACAGGGCAAATAGTGTTAGTCCCTTAATAAACTGTGTAGGAGAGGGGGGCGCAGACATCATAAGAAATCAAGGGGCATTGGAAATTCTAAAACAAATGCTGGGAACCAGTTGAACTGTGACAATATTGTGTATAATATTTCTTCTGTTTCTTTGTCTAATGATGATGTTTCTTTGCTTAATAAGGGTTTAAATTTTGTCCCCACAGCATCTGTCTAAGAAGTGAAGTTGGTGCAAAGCATTAAGGATTTTTGTTGTCATTTAAATTTATTATTATTTTTAAAAATAAGGACCACAGAAGTTCTGATTCTTTTAGGTTTAAACCTTCTTTTTTTCAACCTCCCAGAAACAAATATGTGACAGTTTTTGAACAAGCTATATTAAAGAAACTACATTTTACTTTACATAAACAACACTCTTCACCATCATTTAACTTTTAGAGAAATGTTAGCACATGACTGTTTAAGCAGGAATACTGATGTAGTGATTAATTCTGCTGATAAGGAGGGTGCTGTTGTGATATGGGATTCTCATGAATATCAACAGGAGGTTCTTAACCAACTAAATGACCCTAAGTGTTATTCTAGGTTGCATTTAGACCCCATTATGTAATTTAAATATGAAAATGATCAATTTTTGGAACTAGCAGTTGAGGAGGGCATTATTGATAGGAATATTATGAAATAGCTAATAGAGGAAGACCCTAAGATGCAATATATTTTTATGTTGCCTAAGAGTCATAAAAATTCAATAAAAATTCCAGGACATCCCATTGTGGCAGTCATTACCTCAATAACGGAACCCCTTTCAGTTTTTTAACACGTTATTTAAAACCTTTATTGCCTGCTATTCAATCTAGGGTTCATGCTATTACAGAATTTTTAAATATATTAAAAGATGCATATATAGAAATGGGATAATATATGTGTATTTTGGACGTAAAATCCTTATACACTGATATTCTTCATTGGGTGGGTTTGCAAGCTCTGAAATATTGGTTAAATAATGTTAATTTATATAGTCTAAGTTTCAACACCGCTCATTTCTGTCTTACAGAACACATTTTGACTAAACATTTTTTTATTTAATGCAGGAGTGTTATTTGCAGTTACAGGGTACTGCTATGGGAGCCCCTTTTGCTCCTATATATATAATGATTTGTTTATGGGATCTGTTGAGCAATCTTTGGCATATCATGTCAGTCATAATATTTATATTGACTCTATTGATATTTGGTATCACTATTTAGATGATTGTTTGGGCATCTGATTTGGAATTTTTGTTGGAATTTGTTCAGTATCTCAGTGATAAGTACAATCTTCATTTTACTTTAAATTATGATACTACCAAAATTTCATTTTTGGATGTATTGGTTGAGAAAAAGTTGGATGGAACTGTTAAAACTTCCTTATACAGGAAGAAATTCCATAAAAAAATTCCTTACTACAGTCATCTAGTTGTCATCCTAGACATAAAATTAATGACATTCTTTTATCACTGTATTATAGGGGGAAAATAATGTGTTTTGTACTGGAAGAATTTGCTAACGTTAGTCAAGAATTAATGTCTAGATTTATAAATACAGGTTATGAACCTAAACTATTACAAAAGGTTTTGGATAATGTCAATAATAAATCGAGGGACAAATTATTAAACTATCAAGATAAAAATGATCAAGTTTATGGTGGGCAAAAACTAAGGTTGGTTACCACTTTTGGGAGTAATATTAGTTCTTTTCTCCAGAATGCTCACAGTCATTGGTGTGTTTTACAGGATGGACAAAAATTTGTTGGAAATTCTTCCTGACAAATGTTCTTTCTTATAGATGTGGTAAAACTATAAGAAATTATTTTAGTCACTACAAAAGAGGGTTGATTATAGTATGTGAAGTACAAACTACCTAGGATGGCAATGTTTTAAAGGGGTCTTTCCCTTGTGGTGCATGTACAATGTGTACTGTTATTTTCAAAAGTAAGGAATTTACATCAGTGAACATTTCCAGAGATTATGAAATTAAAACTGCTATTACTTATTATTCACGATGGGTTATATATTTAGTTACATGTTCTTTTTCTGTTTTCTAGGTTGGAAAAACTTCTCAGTTTTTTAAAACACATATATATTTGAACATCTTAGGGACATTGGATGTCAAAGTGAATCTAATGCCTTGTTTAAGCATACATTTAAGCATCCTAATATCCAGTTTTGTTTTTTGGGTATTGACAAAATTATGTTTAGTGGTTCAGATATATTAGGATGGAAAAACATGTTTAGTGTAAAGAAACATTTTTGGATGGTGAAACTATGAGCTTTATTTTCTCCTGGTTTGAATGACTATTAGTTTAAGTTTTGTATTTGTATATGACTATATGTCTTTAAATACGAGTCCAAGAAACTGTGATGTCATCTTCAAGGAAGTAATAAGTAACTGCTGAATATTTGAATTTAATTACCATACTGAGGAAGGCTGTTGCCGAAACCAATATATTTTTTTAAACTGACTAAATAAAGAATAAGTTGTTGGGTTGGGTTTGGAGAGTGCAGTCCTTTGTTTTGTTTTTTTTCAAGTATCATATTTATCAACTTAATGGTAGCATTTACCTTAATTCAAACTCCTAAACATAACTTTTTCAATGGCCTTTTTTATCCACTTCCCTGGATTAGAAAAAAAGTTACTTTACAAAAAAGCACCTTCCTTTTGAAAAGAGGTATTTCTTTCAAATATTCCAATAAATAGACAATGGCATTCCACAAAGGTCAGTTCTTTGACCATCACTGTTCGCTATCTTTAGTAACACATTTAGTCTCCCTAAGCCAAAGGTCTTATCACTTACTATGCAGATGATATGGTCATCTTTTCACATGAAAGGTCTACAGCTAGTAAAAATGAAATAATATCCAACTATATTGCCATGCCAAGTTCCTGGTTCAGTCCTCTTGGACTATCCTTAAACATTAAGAAAGGAAAAGCCAAATTGCTTGGCATAGGCAGATACCTTTGTTGTGCTTCTAACACCTAACCATTGTCCTGACTACAAGGGGACTCCCTTAATCCGTATGCCAGAACAAGTACAAATACCTGTGGTGCTGGCTTGATCCATGGCTAATGTTTGCCATTCATCTAGATATATTATCCAATAAAAAAGGGCTTATTAGGATTATGTAACAGGATCTGACCTTTCTTACCTCCAGAAGATAGGGCTATGATAAAAGAGGGCTTTGTCCTTTCCAGATTAGAAAATGCCTTTTGCTAATCAAACAGGGTTCATTTCTGGAACTGTATTAGACATCAAATAATGTTAAATAAAACATATCTATGCATAACCCTCCATAAAACAAAACTCAAACTATTTCCTTGAAGGATAGCTTCTTGTTGTTGTGCTCTGTGATAGTCCCAACCCTTTTTAGTAAATTGTCTTACCTCACCTCTTCACTTTATACGAAACCATTCACTGATATTCTGTACTTTTTTTTTCAGCTAATCATTTTCCCATGGTACCACTTCCATATTTAACTGGCATGCATCACAAAGGCATTTTTCATCTGAGGAAATAAAGAATGCACTGCACTACCAAAATTAGCAAGGGCCTTACCTTTTTCTCTGCAGGAGCCAAGTTTATAATCTATCTCACAGTGATTTTTTTTAAACATGAAACATCTTTATTAAATTATCACATATGACATAGGGAATCATACATTTACAAATATGAAAACAAATCTTATTGACATAATTTTGGTTGCAAATACTATTACATTACTTACAATTTATACAGTCATTGTCAGTCCAGCATTACATAGCTAATTTAAGTCCTGCCTTCTTTTAAATCTCATTCTTCCTCTGTATGCATTGTTCTTACAATTGCAATTTTTTTCCTATGTAGTTTGCTAGTACCTGTAGATCAGAGTGTGTGATAAACCTTTAAGAAGCTTTCCAGTGAGTCAGCCCATGCATATAAGTACTGAGCACGTGCAAGCAAGAGTGCCATTTTGAGTGAGCAGCCAGAGTGTGAGCTTGCAACTATGTAGTCAGTCAGTTAGTTAGATAGTTCATTTAAGTTCAATGTTCCTGCTATCCATCCTGATGTGTCTGTATGCAATAAACTACTTAAATGAACATGTATGCCTCAGCATCTTCTTACTATACATAAGAAGAGTGACATGGTGTCAGAATGGGATCTAGAGTTACAGCCATGAGGCAACCAGTTAAAGTTGGAGGAATATATAGGAGTGGATCATCCTTACTGCTCAAACAACTCACAAAAGAGGTCAGAAATAAATTCCAGGTACTAAAACTCGCTTAAATGATTTATTTCACTACACATATAAAATGAAGGACTCAGAATGCTCAAAATGAATTTCTTATTAAACAAAATGTCCAAAACTGTGACATATTGATAAAATATTCAAAATAATTACAGAACTGTTTGAAATAATATCCGAATCACATAAAATGTACAAAAAAGGAAAACTACTGTATTTTTCCCATTAACTAAAGCTATTCAAAATATCCGAGGTGTATAAAGTGTTTGCAAGTGTGTGCAGTATTACAGTGCAGTTATTTCGCAAAGTACAGTAATTTCAAAGCATATTTTGCAAAGTACAATGTTTCAAAGAGTTTATTGTGCATTTAAATATTATTACAAGTATCTGGTATGTGAATGTTCATACATAATTACAAGGGCTAAGATTCCCTTATGTTTTACTAGAATTTGTGGGCATGGTAGAAGAATTTCACAGACGTGCACCACTTGTGTTTGATAACAATATTACAGAAAATTGAAGAGTGTTTGAGTAGGAACACAATATTTTCATACAGGCTGCTTTTTCTGACAAAGACGCACATACAAAGGCATTTATTCTGCTTACTTTAGCTGGTTCAGAAGCCATTGAAAGAGAGCGTTCGTTTGTGTATGCACCTGCTGTGTCTGCAGGGAAGGGGAGAACTTCCATATTGGTACAGGCTGAAACATGGGAAGACTCTGAATGTTTAACATGTAAATTTAGAGAAATGTGTAACCCCCAAACAAATATTATAATGAAAAGGCACTTATTTTACACAAGAGATCAAAAGCCTGGTGAAAATTTTGCAGCATATATAACTGACTTAAGAAATAAAGCTACAACGTGCAGATTTGGTGATTTGAGAGATGAGTTGATAAAAGACAGGCTTGTGTATGGTATTAATAATGATACAGTCAGAAAGATTTTGCTTTGTGACAGTGATTTAGCTTTGAATAAAGCCATTGAAATTTATCAGATATATGAGCTTACAGAAAGGCACACAAGTATGCTTACGAGGATAGCTCTGCAAGGCACAGTGACAAAGCCAATGTTGATAGTATGCAACATGTGGTTAAAAGAAACAGGCCCAAGTACATGGCAGCTACTGCAGGTCCTGTAACAGTCCCTGGGAAACCCTGAGTCTTTCCAGCAAATTCCAGGCCATGCTCAGTGAAGCCTAAGGGTGACTTAGCAAAATCAAAGAATATGCCTTCAGCTAGCTTCATAGTCAATTGTAATTGTGGTGCAAATTATGAGCCTAAAAGAGAAAAGTGCTTAGCTTTTGGTCAGCAGTGTCATTCTTGCATTAAGTGGAATAATTTCAAAAGGTTTTGTAAATTAAACAAGGCACACTCTTTTATTAAAAGAGGGCATACAAAAAGGCAAGTTGATCAACTAGAAAGCTGCAGCCCTACTTTTTATGTTGATGGTGTGGCTGTGCTTGGTGAAACAGTCAATGCAGTAAATTATGGAAAAAGAACAAAATATTTTGTACTGTTTGGATTAATGGGAGTCCCGTAGAGCTCAAAGTATATACTGGCTCAAAGTGCACTGTTATGTCAGCAGAAATATTTGCTAGAGTAAAAGATGCAGAACAACTTGATTTAACAAAGTGTACGAAGCTTGCAGCTTATGGTGGTAAAGAGATTCAAACCAAAGACTCAGTAGTGCTTTCATGTTACTCTGCAGGGAACAGCTATGAGACTTGCAGTTACATGTAGTCAAGAGACATGGGCAATCATTATTAGGCCTCAGAGACAGTTTGAAAATGGGTCTGCTTTCACTTAATAAAGAAGTTCACCATGTAAGCCTGCATGACAACAGCTCAAATTTCACACATGCTATTTTTTTCTGAGTATGCTGATATTTTTGCAGACAAACTGGGCAAACTACCAGTTGTATACTCCATGACATTAGACCCAGAGATCAGCACAGTTATCAGACCAGCACAGAAAGTTCCAGTAGCTATGAAGAACACAGTCAAGGCCGAGTTAGACAAAATGGTGCAGCTAGGAGTAATTTATCCGGTTGAAGAACCTACTGAATGGGTATCCTCCATGGTAGTAGCGAATAAGAAAAGCTCAGATGATATCAGAATTTGCATTGATCCAGGAGATCTGAACAAAGCATTAAAAAGACCTCATCATCCTATGTGTGCAGTTGGAGAGGTTGCAGCCCTCATGCCAAATGCCACTGTTTTTTCTGTCTTAGATATAAAGAGTTAATTTTGGCAAATTATGCTTAACTGAAAGTCTTCATTGCTAACCACATTTGGTACGCCATTCAGGAGGTACAGATTTTTGAGAATGCCATTTGGAATAAATTCTGCCAGTGAAGTCTTTCAGCATGCGATGGAGCAAATTTTTTTTCTGGCTATCCGTGTGCTATTATAGTAGATGATATTCTAGTAGGAGGCAATGGTGAAGTCGAACATGACAGAAACCTCAAGAAAGTTCTGGAAAGAGCATGTGAATTGAATCTTATGCTGAATCCTCAGAAGTGCAGGTTCAGGCTATGAGAAGTTACTTATGTTGGTCACTTGTTTACCAGTTCAGGCTTATGACCAGATCCTTCCAAACAAACAGCAATTCTTGAAATTCCAGCTCCAGACAATGTCCATGCCTTACAGCATTTTCTTGGCATGGTCAACTATCTAGGCAAGTTCATTCCAGATTTAAGTCAACTTTCAGCACTGCTAAGAGAGATGCATGCAAAAATGTAATTTGGTCATGGTCAGAACAGCACCAAAGAGTATTTGATGCCCTGAAACAGAAAATTGCCAACTCTCGGCTATTATGATGTTCACAAACCAGTTACTCTTTCCTGTGATGCTTCTAAATTTCATCTAGGTGCAGTCATTCTTCAAGAGGGGTAGACCAGTACCCTATGCACTGAGAACTCTTACGCAGACTGAGATGCAATATTCCCAGATTGAGAAAGAGCTTTTGACAATTGTGTCTGCATGTTTGAAGTTTCATGATGATTCTTAAGGGCGTGTTTCATTGGTATGACCTCATTTAGCCCCGGATATCTGTGGGCTGAAAGCTCTATTGTCCATTTGGTTTTTCAACCTCAGTTGCCGGAAATATGTCTATATAAGGCATTATGCTTAATGAGCATAATGCCTTATATAGACATATTTCCAGCAATGAAGGGCATAACTTTATTTTTAGGGCAATATGGAACATTACATTGAACACTAGGGGGGTTATATAAAGAACATCACCGAGGCTGAAGAAATCAAATGGATAATAGAGTTTTCAGCCCACAGATATCCGAGGCTAAATGAGGCCATACCAATGAAACCTGCCCTTAAGAATTGGCGGGTGCAATACTGAATTGTGACTGGCTTACATTAGGTTTAAATTTAAAAATACCAAATACACAAATTATCTGATGAAGGGCAGGAGCCCGAAAGCACTTATCTCTGTGTGGATTTTTCATCTGTATTTTTATTGTTTTATATTGTGTAAACAGTTCATTTTAGTGGTGGCCTGCTGCAGTTTATTCATTTTCACTGTGGATTATTGGTGCTGAGCGTCTAGACCTTGAGTGAGATCTTTATACTATTTTGTTCTGGACTCTTTGTGTATTTTAAGATCTCACACACTAATGGAGGACATTCATCCTATGAATAAGGAGAAGGAAGGTGCAGCCAATGTTTTAACATTTACTTGGGCTGAAAGGGCCAGGAACATTCTAGTTACTCCAGTGAATCAACTGTTGAACTTAGATTTACATGTGGGTACAGAGCAACGAACTTTGGGGTCTGTAAGTACAGAATCAGATCTCAGTTTTGAAGGGGCATTAAAAGAATTTATTAACAAGGTTAATAAATTAAAATGTCTACAATGGAAATGTGACCATTTTGAAGCTTGTCTACAATTTGGGATCATACCAAGGGGCATGACAGTATTCTGTATGGCCACCCAAGATGAGCACTACCCCAAGTTTTTAGCGAAGTGGCAGCAGATAAACATTAATACAGGTTTTCCTACATGAAGTTATTGCTGGAATTCTTCATGCCAGAAGAGAAACAGCTGACCAAGGAAGTGGAGGTGCTGCAACATAAACTGGAGATGGATTTTAAGGAGGAGAAGTATGTCAAACGTTTAGCTGAGACATACTGCATCTTCTCTACAACGGATCAGAGGATGCAACAAGTCAAGGTTAAAAAACTCCAGAAGGACTATAATGATTTTATGTCCGGACAGATTTATGTATGGTCTAGAGATAATATAAAGGGAACTAATTCTGTCAATACACAATCGTTATCCACTGAGGAACAGACCAGGAGATCAGTGCCAATGTGGAGAGGTGGGCAGAACACCAACAACATCTCCAGGGAGACGACCAATGAGAGGGGGCACCAGATGATGATGGGGCACGACCTCTGATGAGAGAGAAAGAACCTGAGGTGAGGGTTATGTTGAGAGCAGTAGATAATGTTTCAGAAGGTTGCAATGGTGAGAAAGAAAACGGTAACAGCAACGTAACATCACCGCGGGCAGTAACAGAGAGAGATGTTACACTCGCAACCTCGGAAGCTGCAACTTCAATGTATTTGGTTACCAACAAGGATACCAGTACTGTGGTATTAAATATGGGGGCTAGACCTAAGGCTCCGGTTGTGGAGAACACTAATGCACATTTTTTTGCACAACTGCCAGCACCAGTAAAGAAGAAGGGTGAAAGGAAACGCCCGCACAGCGAAACCAGGGGGGGGCAAAGAAGAGGAGAATTTCTCAGTGACTGGTGACTGTATTGTTTTTAATTTATCTGACCATATTCTTACTAAAGATGAACTTTATATTTTAAATAAGAGTTTGACATTTGTGCCTAGCAGAGATAGTAATTTTAGTGAAATTATAATGGATATTATATTATTTGGTAGAAATGTTATGTTGAAAGAAATGTATGGTAATAATAGCCAATTGCAACAGTTTGCATTGAGACAGCCTAGTTGTTTTGTTCCGTTATTTAGTTCGACCATGCAGACTTTTATTAGAGTCTGTGTACATGAGATTATGCTATACCTACAGGATACTAACAACAGGAAGTTTCATAACTTAACCGTGCAACAAAGGCAAGCACTTACAGCTTTGCAGAGGAACTCACATTTAATTATCAAACAAGCGAGCAAAGGGAGAGCTGTGGTGGTGATGAACAGAAGTGCTTATCATACTAAGTTAGAACAATTATTATCAGATACCACCGATTTGTCCAGATTTCACCTGTTATGGTTAATAGTTTGACTAAGGAAGTTCAGGATAGACTGAAATATATGGAAGCCATAGGAATAATGGGTAAGGATTTACTAGAATTTCTATGGATTAAACATCTGACTATCTCTATATTCAAAGCCTTGCCTAAAATACATAAGGACCTACGTAACCCTCCCCTTAGACCTATAGTATCAGAAAGGGGACGGATTACTGAAAATATCTCGATATGGTTGGAGTATACACCGAGACCCCAGATTACAACAATGGAAGAGATACTTAGTGATACAGGACATTTTTTGACCTCCCTTAAGAAACACATTGATGAGGATGACAATGCAAGGTACATCATGGTGACATCAGATGTTAAAAATGTATTCACAGTCATAAGCAATGATTATGGGTTACAAGCTATTTCCAATTTATTGAGGGATCTGCACTTGATGCAAGGAAAGGAGCTGGAATTGCTGACTAACTTGTTGACTTTAGTATTAGAATATAATGTGTTTCGTTATGTGAAGAACATGTACAGGCAGGTACAGGGGGTAGCCATGGGCACCCCCTGTGCCAATACATATGCAAACTTAGTCCTATCTTTGACAATGACGTTTTGTGTTGGGGTCACAATGTATGGAGAAGTAGATTAGATCTATACAGGCACTTTGTGGATGACATTTTTATGTTGCGGAAGGGGGATGAGAGAGAGCTGGAAGAGTTTGTACTGTATCTGGAATTGACCACTACATTTCTTAAGTTTTCAGTAAATTATTCTAGAACTATGATAGACTTCCTGGATGTTAGGATAATACAGGATATAGAGGGCTTAAAAACTACTTTGTATAGGAAAGATTGCTGGAAGAACAACATATTGACATATGATAGCATGCACCCGAAGTTCACATTTAGAAATATTATTATGGGTCAAATGGGGAGGGTATCTAGAATTTGTACAGAAGATGCTGACTTTGAGATTGAGGTATGTAACCTAGAAAAATAAGAGAGATGAGATAGAGAATGTAACAAAATCTAAGTTTGATTATAGACAAGATACAATGTGTCCGTAGATGAAAAGAAGTAGTAATAATAATCTGCCTATTAAGCAACAAACTATGGCTAGAGAGAGAACAAGGTTAGAATAATGTTCACATATAGTAACAATATACATGGAATATGTGATATTATAAGGCATAATTGGGGGATTTTGTTGACAGATGACAAGATGAGAGGAATAGTGGGTGAGCGACTAAATTTTGGGTTCAGAAGAAATAGGAATTTAAAGGATATTTTAAGTCATGAAGGGAGTGAGCATCAACGGAAGCTAAGATACAGAGAAGGGACAACATCTTATGGCTCCTGTAAAGCTTGCAGTTATATTAATAAGGGAACAGAATTTATACATCAGATTACAGGCAAGATCTATCATTTTGGTGCTAAGGCCAATTGTAGGAATAAAAACATAGTTTATTTAGCCAATTGTCAAGGGCGTTCATGCTATTATGTAGGTAAAACAAATTGTATGTGCAAGGTTAGAATCTTACAACATTTATCGGCTATAAGAATGAAAAATTTGCATAATGCCTTATATAGACATATGAATGAAGGACGTAACTTTATTTTTAGGGCAATATAGAACATTAAATTGAACACTAGGGGGTGATATAAAGAACATCACTGAGGTTGAAGAAACCAAATGGATAATAGAGTTTTCAGCCCACAGATATCCGGGGCTAAATGAGGTCATACCAATGAAACCCGCCCTTAAGAATCGGCGGGTGCAATACTGAATTGTGATTGGCTTACATTAGGTTTAAATTTAAAAATGCCAAATACCCAAATTATCTGATGAAGGGCAGGAGCCCGAAAGAGCTTATCTCTGTGTGGAGTTTTCATCTGTATTTTTATTGTTTTATATTGAGTAATTAAACAGTTCATTTTAGTGGTGGTCTGCTGCAGTTTTTTCGTTTTTACCAGTAGAAGTACAACCTTATTTTCCATACAGAGATGACATTTTGTTAGACAATGGTATCATCACGAAAGGTCCAAAAGTGATTGTTCCAAAATCCTTGCAACAAGAGTATATTAAGATTTTCCATTGTGGCCACCCAGGAACTGATTATATCAAAAGAAGGGTGATAGGACTAGTATTTTGGCCTTCTATGTCAAGAGATATTGAGAAAGTACTTCATCTTGTTCAGTATATAATAGTACAAAGCCACAGCAACAGAAAGAACCAGTTCAGTTAAGCCAGATTAGTGAACTACCTTGGTCAACAGTAGCCACAGATATCTTCAAGTGGAATGGTTAACCTTACTTGATGTTAGTAGACACTTATTCAAATTGGTCTGAGATTGATCTACTTCTTAACCTAATTTCCAGTAATGTCATTACTAAGTTGAAACAACATTTTTCTGTCCTTGGTAGTCCGCACATTGTTATTTCTGACAACAGTGCACAGTTTACAAGTCAGCAGTTCAAGAGATTTGCAAAAGAGTGGGACTTTGTTCATATGGATGGCGCAGTGGTGCAGCAGTTGCATTGTCGCCTCACAGCAAGAGGCTCTCCAGTTCAATTTTCAGCTGGGGTGCCTTCTTTGCAGAGTCTGCATATCCTCCCTGCATTCATGTAGGTTTGCTCTGGGTGCTCCGGTTTCCTCCCATGTTACAAAGACATGCGTCTGGAGTGTTTCCCCCTGGGCCTCCTCTGAAAAATGGCTTTGTTCCAAGTCAGACTTTCCCAGTAAACAAATGTTAAATAAATAAAGTAAATAAATAAATATTACAAGTAGTCCTGAGTGCCTGCAGTCAAATGGTGTGGCTGAATGTGCAGTTCAAAGTGCAAAACAGCTGTCAGAAAAAGCCAAATATGACAATACCGATTTTTTTCTCAACTTGTTAAATCTCAGAAACATTCCTCATGATAATCAACTTGGTTCACCTGCACAAAGACTTATGTTGAGACAAACCAGGACCAAATTACCAATCAGCAGCAATTTATTGGTTCCAAGTGATAAAAACAACAAAGCAGTAAAAGCCCAACTGTTGAAAAAGCATTTGTCCCAGAAGTCTTACTATGATAAAACTAGCAAACCACTCAGTTCATTGAAAAAAAGGGGAGATAGTGAGGATGCAGACGTTAAAAGGTTTTGATTGCATCGGATTTGTGAAAAGTTTGTGTCAAGAGCCCAGATCGTACATTGTGGAATCACAAGGAATGGAATTCAGACAAAATTGAAAGCATTTGTTACCAGTGTCCGAACCAGTGTGTTACAACATCTTGCCTGTGACAAAGACTCTAATTCTCATAGTGACTTGTCCAATGTTCTTGCTCCAGAGGACATTTCATCAGCAATCCCTGAGACTCATCAAGCAGAACATTCACCAGTGACTGTCCCTGTTGTTTAACCCAGTCCTAACTATTATATCATGAGATCAGGTCACATCTCGAAACCTAGTTCCAGATACACGGCAACCTGGACATGACTGTTGTTTTTCTTTATTAGTGTCTGTATAAATTCAATGACAATTGTAATGTCATTATTTATATGAGACAGCTCAGTAAAGAGATGTAGATCAGTGTGTGTAATATACCTTTAAGAAGCTTTCCAGTGAGTCAGCACATGCATATATGTACTGAGCATGTGCAAGCAAGAGTGCCATTTTGAGTGAGCAGTCAGAGTGAGAGCATGCAAGTATGTAGTCAGTCAGTTAGATAGTTCATTTAAGTTCAATGTTCCTGTTATCTATCCTGATGTGCTTGTATGCAATCATCATCATTCTCTTTCGGCTTTTCCCGTTAGGGGTCGCCACAGCGGATCATCTCTTTCCATTTCTTCCTATCCTCTGCATCTTGCTCTGTCACACCAACCGCCTGCATGTCCTCTCTCACCACGTCCATAAACCTTATCTTAGGCCTTCCTCTATTCCTCTTACCTGGCAGCTCCATCCTTAGCATCTTTTTCCCAATATACCCATCATCCCTCCTCAGCACATGTCCAAACCAACGCAATCTCGTCTCTCTTGCTTTGTCTCCAAACTGTCCAACATGAGCTGACCCTCTAATATACCGATTCCTAATCCTATCCATCCTAGTCACACCGATTGCAAATCTTAACATCTTTAACTCTGCCACATCCAGCTCTGACTCCTGCCTTTTGTCAATGCCACTGTCTCCAACCCATATAACATAGCTGGTCTCACTACACTCTTGTAGACCTTCCCTTTCACTCTTACGGATACCCGTCTGTCACAAATCACTCCTGACACTCTTCTCCACCCATTCCACCCTGCCTGTACTCTCTTCTTCACCTCTCTTCCACATTCACCATTACTCTGAACTGTTGATCCCAAGTACTTAAACTCGTCCACCTTTACCAACTCTACTCCCTGCATCCTCACCATTCCTCTACCCTCCCTCTCATTTACACATATATTCTGTCTTAGCCCTGCTGACCTCATTCCTCTGCTCTCTAGAGCATATCTCCACCTCTCCAGAGTCTCCTCAACCTGATTCCTACTCTCACTACAGATCACAATGTCATCTGCAAACATCATAGTCCACGGGCCTCCTGTCTGATCTCATCTGTCAACCTGTCCATCACCACTGCAAATAAGAAAGGACTCAGAGCTGATCCTTGATGTAATCCCACCTCCACCTTAAACGGATCTGTCACTCCCACTGCAGTCCTCACCACTGTCACACTACCCTCGTACATATCCTGTACCACTCTTACGTACTTCTCTGCCACTCCCGACTTCCTCATACAATACCACAACTCTTCTCTAGGGACCCTGTCATATGCTTTCTCCAAGTCTACAAAGGCGCAATGCAACTCCTTCTGACCTTCTCTGTATTTCTCCATCAACACTCTCAGAGCAAACATTGCATCTGTAGTGCTCTTTCCTGGCATGAAACCATACTGCTGATCACTAATCATCACCTGCCTTCTTAACCTTGCTTCCACTACTCTTTCCCATAACTTCAAGCTGTGACTAATCAGTTTTATCCCTCTGTAGTTACTGCAGCTCTGCACATCACCCTTATTCTTAAAGATAGGTACCAAAACACTTTTTCTCCACTCCTCAGGCATCCTCTGACTTTCCAAAATTTCATTAAACAATCTAGTTAGAAATTCCACTGCCATTTCTCCTAAGCACCTCCATGCTTCCATTGGTATGTCATCTGGGCCAACAGCCTTTCCATTCTTCATCCTCTTCATAGCTGCCCTTACTTCCTCCTTGCTAATCTGTTTCACTTCCTGATTCACTATCCCCACATCATCCAACCTTCTCTCTCTCTCATTCTCTTCATTCATCAGCCTCTCAAAATACTCTTTCCATCTACTCAACACACTCTCCTCTCTTGTGAGTACCTTTCCTCACTATCTATTATCACCGTTACATGCTGCACATCTTTCCCAGCTCTGTCCCTCTGTCTAGCTAATCGGTACAGGTCCTTTTCTCCCTCTTTAGTGTCCAATGCCTCGTACAACTCTCCATATGCCCTATCCTTAGCTTTTGCCACCTCTCTCTTTGCCATGCGCCTCATCTCCTTATACTCATGTCTACTTTCTTCATCTCTTTGACAATCCCACTTCTTCTTTGCCAGCCTTGTCCTCTGTATACTCTCCTGTACTTCCTCATTTCCACCACCAGGTCTCCTTGTCCTCCTTCCTCTGTCCAGATGTCACACCAAGCACCTTTCTAGCAGTCACCCTTACTAGTTCTGCTGTAGTTACCCAGCTATTCGGTAACTCTCCACTGCCTCCCAGTGCCTGTCTTAACTCTTCCCTAAACTCCACTGCACAATCACTCTTTTTAACTTCCACCATTTAATCCTTGGTAAATAGACATATGAATGAAGGGCGTAACTTTATTTTAGGGCAATATAGAACATTAAATTGAACACTAGGGGTGATATAAAGAACATCACTGAGGTTGAAGAAACCAAATGGATAATAGAGTTTTCAGCCCACAGATATCCGGGGCTAAATGAGGTCATACCAATGAAACCATAAGAATCGGCGGGTGCAATACTGAATTGTGATTGGCTTACATTAGGTTTAAATTTAAAAATGCCAAATACCCAAATTATCTGATGAAGGGCAGGAGCCGAAGAGCTTATCTCTGTGTGGAGTTTTCATCTGTATTTTTATTGTTTTATATTGAGTAATTAAACAGTTCATTTTAGTGGTGGTCTGCTGCAGTTTTTCGTTTTACCAGTAGAAGTACAACCTTATTTTCCATACAGAGATGACATTTTGTTGAACAATGGTATCATCACGAAAGGTCCAAAAGTGATTGTTCCAAAATCCTTGCAACAAGAGTATATTAAGATTTTCCATTGTGGCCACCCAGGAACTGATTATATCAAAAGAAGGGTGATAGGACTAGTATTTTGGCCTTCTATGTCAAGAGATATTGAGAAAGTACTTCATCTTGTTCAGTATATAATAGTACAAAGCCACAGCAACAGAAAGAACCAGTTCAGTTAAGCCAGATTAGTGAACTACCTTGGTCAACAGTAGCCACAGATATCTTCAAGTGGAATGGTTAACCTTACTTGATGTTAGTAGACACTTATTCAAATTGGTCTGAGATTGATCTACTTCTTAACCTAATTTCCAGTAATGTCATTACTAAGTTGAAACAACATTTTTCTGTCCTTGGTAGTCCGTGACATTGTTATTTCTGACAACAGTGCACAGTTTACAAGTCAGCAGTTCAAGAGATTTGCAAAAGAGTGGGACTTTGTTCATATGGATGGCGCAGTGGTGCAGCAGTTGCATTGTCGCCTCACAGCAAGAGGCTCTCCAGTTCAATTTTCAGCTGGGGTGCCTTCTTTGCAGTCTGCATATCCTCCCTGCATTCATGTAGGTTTGCTCTGGGTGCTCCGGTTTCCTCCCATGTTACAAAGACATGCGTCTGGAGTGTTTCCCCCTGGGCCTCCTCTGAAAAATGGCTTTGTTCCAAGTCAGACTTTCCCAGTAAACAAATGTTAAATAAATAAAGTAAATAAATAAATATTACAAGTAGTCCTGAGTGCCTGCAGTCAAATGGTGTGGCTGAATGTGCAGTTCAAAGTGCAAAACAGCTGTCAGAAAAAGCCAAATATGACAATACCGATTTTTTTCTCAACTTGTTAAATCTCAGAAACATTCCTCATGATAATCAACTTGGTTCACCTGCACAAAGACTTATGTTGAGACAAACCAGGACCAAATTACCAATCAGCAGCAATTTATTGGTTCCAAGTGATAAAAACAACAAAGCAGTAAAAGTCTAACTGTTGAAGAAGTGATTGTCCCAGAAGTCTTACTATGATAAACCAGCAAACCACTCAGTTCATTGAAAAAAGGGGAGTTAGTGAGGGTGCAGTCATCAAAAGGTTTTGATCGCATCAGATTTGTGAAAAGTTTGTGTCAAGAGCCCAGATCGTACATTGTGTAATCACAAGGAATGGAATTCCAACAAAATCGAAAGCATGTGTTACCAGTGTACGAACCAGTGTGTTACAACATCTTGCCTGTGACAAAGACTCTAATTCTCATAGTGACTTGTCCAATGTTCTTGCTCCAGAGGACATTTCATCAGCAATCCCTGAGACTCATCAAGCAGAACATTCACCAGTGACTGTCCCTGTTGTTTAACCCAGTCCTAACTATTATATCATGAGATCAGGTCACATCTCGAAACCTAGTTCCAGATACACGGCAACCTGGACATGACTGTTGTTTTTCTTTATTAGTGTCTGTATAAATTCAATGACAATTGTAATGTCATTATTTATATGAGACAGCTCAGTAAAGAGATGTAGATCAGTGTGTGTAATATACCTTTAAGAAGCTTTCCAGTGAGTCAGCACATGCATATATGTACTGAGCATGTGCAAGCAAGAGTGCCATTTTGAGTGAGCAGTCAGAGTGAGAGCATGCAAGTATGTAGTCAGTCAGTTAGATAGTTCATTTAAGTTCAATGTTCCTGTTATCTATCCTGATGTGTTTGTATGCAATAAACTACTTAAACAAACACCTATGCCTCAACGTCTTCTTACTATATATAAGAAGAGCGACACTACCCTTTCCTAAAGATTTCAATTCCAGTTGTTTTATCTCTGTTACTATTTTTACTCCTTCTAGTAAAGTTGGTTTAGATTTTGATTTCTATTTTCTAGTAACTGCTTTTTAGTAGCCACAATAATTAGACACAGCAAGGCCTTACCATGTCTAGAAAGTTCTGATTCTGTAGCATAGCTCAGAAGAATCATCTCCCTCATCACACCAATCTGCCCACCCAGCATCAATAACAGTGCATCCCAGAGGGAATCCTTAAAATCTGCCAGCTCACCACACTCCCAGAAAATATGTTCCCAATTACCTCTTTCTTCAGCATCACACCACCACTATTTGCAGTTTACCTGAGGAAAAATTCTCTAGAGTCTACTATGTGTATAAAAATATCTATATAAACATTTTCAAGCAAAAATCCTAAATCTTCTAAATTTTGTTGCATATTTGGGAGACATACATATATCTTCCTATTGTTTCTTTGTAAATTGCTTATCCAATCTCTCTTCCCAATCCTTTTTTAACCTCCTCTGATTGATTCTTATAGTTATCATGCAATATTTTATATGCTCTACTAATTATTCCTTATTTTATGGCAGGTTCTGTGCTAGATTCTAATAAAAACTCTACCAGTACTGGCCTTTCATTTTAGGACCCCCTATTTCTTTCTCTTTGCCTATACTCTGATATCAATCCTTGACAGGGAAAGCAATATCTAACCTGCAGTCCAGATAAATTCTTGGTGTCTTCCCATTCTATCATCTTTCCCTCTCTAGTTATTTGCACCCAATATTGTAGTTCCTTTGTCAGTTTTCTCAAATAAATTCCATCCCTCTCTTGCTTATTGTCTGTATCCCTAATTGCAGTCACCTCCATCGGCAGAATCTTCTTTCTCCACTCATGTGTTGATTTAGTTCTTAGAATACTTTCTGCTACTTTATGAATATAATATTCTGTATGATTATTGTCATTCTCCTTAAAGGCCTGCATCCAAAATCCCAGTATCTCCTTGTTTCTTGAACTCCCTCCTGTTTTATCATCATCCCTTTCCACTTTGAATGATAGTTTTCTGCTTGTGCTACGTATAGGAGTCGTAACTGTGCAGCTTTGAAATACCCCTTCAATTTTATGTCATCCCAATCTGCGCTGTTCTAATGGAAGAATCAACTTATCGTATTTGATTCTTGACGTCTTCTGCTCCCAGATAAAGTCTTTTAGCTCTTTACTAATTGCTATCCACAACTTCTCCTCTAGTTGATAAAATATGTCTGACGTGTGTATAAGACTAAAGGGACTAAAACATTTAACTGCTAGTATCTTAGTATCCACATCCATATAAAAAGCTTTAATTTTCTCAGTTTGTATAATCTTTTGTTTAGTCTCTTCCCACATATCCTTAGCTGCCACACCAGAATCATTTTTAATCCATACTTCTAAATACTTCATTTTTATCATGTCCCTATAAATATGGATATTGCTGAACCAATTCATATGTGGGTACATAATTTACTGCTATTGCCTTTATTTTAGTTTCATTTTATATCCCAAAAAGATATGAAACTGTCTCAGAATGTTCCACAACACTGTAATGTCTCTTTCTGGTTTTGTCAGGTATAAGATAATACCATCTGCAAATAAAGTCAGGTTTTCTTTACTACCAAACCAATTATATCCTTGAATTTCTCAGGCCCTTATTTTCTTTGGCAATGGTTCTAAATATAATGAAAATAACAAAGGGGAAAGAGGGCATCCCTGCCTGGTTCCTCTGCTCAAGAAGAAATTATCAGAGAGGAAGCCACCCACTTCAATTTTTACATCCAATCCCTTGTATATCCTACTGATCAACCTTATAATTTTATCAGGGAATGCAAAATGCTTCCATTGCCCTGCTCATAAAGTCCCAGTTTACTCTGTCAAATGGTTTCTCTTCATCAAGACCCACCAACAACGATGGTATTTTCTTATGTTCTACTTCCCTCTAGATCTTCTGTGAATGTTGTCAAATGTTTGCTTCCCCTCCACAAAACCACATTGATACATATTTATCAATGTTGGCATTACTTTCGCCATTCTTTTAGCTATTATAGACATGAACACTCTATAATCATGGTTTAGTACTGAAATGGGCCTGTATGAAACTGGATCTGATGGATCTTTACCCTCCTTAGGTATTACAGCTACCACTACTTTCTTTCAGGATGTTGGTACTTCTCCTCCTCTTAAAATACTGTTAAACAAATCCTTGCAGATCTCATTCAGTTTTTTCTCTCCTAGTTTCCAAACTTCCACAGGAATACCATCTATTCCTGGGGACTTTCCTGTAGATTGGTTATACATCACAATTTTTATCATCTCCTCCTATCCTAACGGTTAGTAACTGAGCCTCATCTACCTCTAACCCTGGCATATTTAATTCTTCCATAAACATTTCCATTTGTATCTTTTCTTGATTTCCATATTTCTCTGCTTTATACAGACTTTCATTAAATTTCCAAAATATTTCTAATACCTCTACAGGATCTCTTGTTACCTTCCTTGTTATTGACTCCCTAAGCTTGGCGACAGCCATTTATGCCTTCTGTTGCCTAAGTTGTGCTAAACGTTTTTGTGCTCTAGTGTTATTATGAAAAAATCCCTTATTTTCTGCTTAGCATCCTGTAGTCAGCCCTCTTCTTGTTCTGTGAGATTCCTCCTATTCTGCAATACTTTAACATTTGTGAATCCCTCTAAATAATTCTAGTTACTTCTTAACCATAGCTCCCTTTCTTTTATTTTCACCCTATTTTTAAACTCCACCTTAACTTTATCCCACTCCATAGCTATATTTTCAGAAGTAATTTATGTCCTCTTGAACAGCTCCTGAATCATCTCCACTACCTATTCCTTAAATTCCTCTCTTTTCGACAGATAGGTGGGAAAGCACCAGTGTCTCATTTTTATTTCATTACCCTTTGTTTATATTTTAGTTATTGTTGGCTCATGATGTGAAATAGTTATTGGGTTCAAATCAAGACCTTCAATTAGATGCCCATGTTCCTGTGAAATGTAAATTTTGTCTAACCTAACCCAGTTTTTATATATTGGGTAATAATATGCAAATTTACTCCAAACTCCCATTACTGAATTCACATCTTCCATGCCAAATGTTTTAATACATTTTTTTTTCAAAAATCTATCCTCCTTTTTTATAGTTTCCCTTCTGGGTCCCCCAGACACATCTTCACTGCTGCAAATCAAATTCTATTCCCCAACTATAAGTAATATTCCTTGCAGAAAACTGGTTATTTTTCCCAGAATTTTCTTAAGCTCCATTATAGCAGTTTTAGGTGGAATACAAATACTTGCCAGTGTAATCCTCCTCCCTTACCAATAGCCCCTTAGCACTACAAATCTGCCATTATTAGATTTTGTATCCTCTTCTATCACTATTGGGAGCTCCTCTTGTTATTAATATAAGTACTCCTCTTTCCTTTGTCCCAGGTATTCCACTGAATAACCATTCTGAAAACCTTTCTTTATCAAATTCATATGTTCAGCTCTTTCCAGATTTGTTTCCTGTAGCATAACTATTTGCACTCTACATTTTAATATAGCCCACTACTCCTTCTTTTTTGTATTTATCTGTGAGACAGTTGACATTTAAAGACATTACAGAAATCATTATTGTATTAAAAAGTTAATATTCCCACATTTTATGTATAACATCTTTTTTGTTAAATATCTAGTCCCAGCTTTTGTCACATGCATACACTGTTTGGCAGGGTGAACTTTTATACAGTTGTTTCTTGTCATATCCATTTGAGCCTATGTCACATCTTACATAACTTGTTTGTTTTATTGAAAGCTCTCATACAAAAAAACAAACAAACCCTGATACCCCCTAAAACCTATTAATGTAATGCTAACACACAAAACTATGTACAACTTCAAATATTGAAGTTTTACCCTTCTAATGAGAACAAATGTCCCAAACTGACAGCCACACTCATAGACTTGATTTAATCTAAAAAAAGGTTATCCATGTTAAGATGCATGGTGCAGTCTATGCTTCTACTAAGTGCTAACTGTTTTTGTCTTATCTTTATAGCTCTATCATCTGGGAAAACCCCTAATGCTTTCAGAGAACATTATCTCCTAGCCAGTTTATTTTTCCTTTTTTCCCCCAGCCAATTACTCTCCACCAGACTGTAACCAATTTCTCATTATCAGATTGTCTCCATGGAGACATGAGAACCACACAGTCAATTTCTCTTTATCAGATTGTTTCCATGGAGACATGAGGACCAGATACAGAATTGCTACTAAGCATACATTCATTTGCTAGAAAAAGCCTCATAATATTCAATATTCTTTTTCATTTGCTTGCTTTCTCTTAAACTTTGTTACTAAACCAATCTAAGGTCCTTAATCCAGTCATTCCCCCATGCAAGAATGAGAAAAAAGCCATTATTTTTCATTTTGTCATGCTCTTTTAACCAGGTTTTTTTTTTACATTGCAATGCCTACATTTTGTAAACCTGAACAAGAAGAAAGAGAAAAGGAGGGAGAAACAAAAGAAAAAAAAGAACAGCAGCACCTGTTTACAGTCCCAATTACATGTAAAAGTAACTGAAAAAAACTTTACTTTATAGCATGCAAAGAAAACTGTACACCACAAAAATAGTACTATTAAGAAAACAAAATTCTTTACTTACAGTTAACGTTCTCCCCTCTCTTCCCCTCCCCAAAGTATTTTTGAACATTAATGACATGAAATAGGGCCCACTGCCACTGTGGTCCCACTGCAGCAGTGGTGCAGTGGTTAGCATTGTCACCTCACAGCAAGAGGTTCTCCCATTTGATTCTTGGCTGGAGCGCCTTCTGTCTGGAGTCTGCATGTCCTCCCCATGGTCGAGTGATGTATAAAGACATGCAGGTAGGTGTGTGTGAATGGGTGTGCCTTCTTTGAAGGTTAGGCATCAGGCTGGCAACTCAGCACTGTAAAAATCCCCTGCCAATCATTAGAGGACCGGAGTTCCACTATGGTGACCCCTAACTGGGAAAAGCTGAAAGACAATTATTATGACATGAAATAGAGCACATGCTTTAGAGTCCCCACAAGTCCAGCAAGGTCTGAAAAAGTCCAATATTTCTATCTTTTCTTGTTCTGTCATATTTCACAAATATAATTATTGCATTTTAATACCACATTAGGTTAGTGGTTTTTATTACTTTTCATCTCCATCTCCCAAATCCTGTCTCTGTTTAATTTCCAATGTACTCTCGATTCTTCTAGTCAACTCTCATGCTTCCCTCCTTCTCTCCAACATTTTCCTTTGAAACATTGGAAAATATTTCAAAGGTACAGTCTCTCTGTGGCTTTTATTACCAGAAGATCAGGAAGTAAAATTTCCTTCTGTTTCACAATTCACTTTTTGTTGGACAAACTTTTATATTTCCTCCTTAGCACGTACTTCATCAAAAATTATTTTGTCCATCCAGGGAAGAATACCATGAAGACAGCTGGGTATAGCAGTTTGAATCTCACACCTGCATCTCAACTCTGAATAATGGAATAAATTTACACCTCTTCTGCCTGGTGTACAATGAGTAATCATTCTCCGCAAACACTCTGCTCTCTCCCACTTAGTACTTTGTCCTTCTGCCACAGGTTTGTCAGAATCTACTCCTTTTGCTAGCAGGATTGCATCTTTACCATTAAAGGTCTAGGTTGCTTTTTCATAGCCAGGTTTGGAGCATACACACGATGTGCCCTTTCAACTAACAACTCCTGCTGTGGAATACCAGTCCAGTTGCTTATTTGCGCTTTCATAAAATGAATGCAGTCTGTTCCTTCCAGCTTCTCTCGTATAGCTGAAAATCTCAGGCTTTCCCCTACATGCTCTGTCCTCTAAGTCTATTACTTTTTGAAACATCTCTTTCTAAGTTGTCTCATATTTAGCCAGCCTTTTCTTCATTTTAGCCTCTGATTTTTGCAGCTTTTATCACCTTATCTGAATATCTATTTAAAGCTTCTTTCATTTTTTCCAGCCTTTTGTTATTTGTGTTGATATACTCCATCAGTGATTTGTTTATTTTAACCAGGTCTGTGTGCAGTTGTCTTGTCTTGGAAGTCATGTCTGGAGGCTGCATTGCTTTTTGCTGAACAACTGCCGAACTTTCCCCACTCAGTATTTCTTCCTCACTTTTTGTAGCTGATTTTTTCCAGGTCGTCTGTATTTCTTTTTTCCTGCCATCCAGGTAGTACACTTACTAGTCAGTTAATGAAACTTACCCATAAACCCAAAAATCTACTGGCCTTCTCTGCCGAGTTTCTGTTTTCACACTGGGAGAGCTAAAATTAAGCTATTGCTCAATGTGCAGCCATCTTCGAGAGACCAGAGGCATACATCAGTACTAAACAGTGCAGATCCTAATACTATTGTTACATTGTAATTTTCCAAGTTTTTTTTTTCAAATTACAATTATGTGACTATTGCATGAGGCAGTGTCTGGGCATGTTTCACTTCAGATGTCAGGATATGTTAAGTGTGCTTGCTTTGCATATGCTTGTCATGCTTAATGCTGGCTGGTGAACAATGGTTCAGGTCATGTCATAATTTCCAGTAGTGAGCTCTGTAATGCATGCTTTTGCATGGCCTTGAGTAAGCTGATCACATTGTGTGATGACTACAGTGTCCCTGATATGTTCCGTTATTGAAAATGTCCATCAGTGTAGATAATGGGATGTAGGTAAAATATTGTTTGCTTGAGGAACCGTCCATTAGTAGCAATCTCTTAGTTATAATTGTGCTACTTAATGTTTGCACCATTTCATCTGGAATTGTGTTTTACATGAGACCTGCAATGTATGCTAATATATCTTCATTTTCATATTCTGATAAACAGAACTCACATGTTGACAGGATGTTACTCAATGTCCCTTAGACTGCAGATGTGCACAAGTTTCAGTATACTGGTAGCTATGCTCTTCACAGGAATGTGTGACCTGATAGACATTCATTTTTCATTGTTGTGGTTTTGATTACTGACATACATCACATACTGTGGTACAGTGGACTATGGTCATAACATATTGCAAGGTTTCACGAGGACTGCTTTCAGCTGGTTCATTGTGTCACAGTGGCTGTGTTATTCAGACAGGTAGTATCAGGTATGCATATGTAATTTCTGTCCTGTGATATGATTCAACTTGACAGAGCATGGGGCGCATGGATTATCACCCATCAGACATTGGTGACGAGTACATGCCAGGCCACTGCTGGTGTCCTCTGATGACAGCGACCATGACAAAGATAAGGATGATGATGAGGAAGCTGAACCTGCAGATTTCATCATCCCTGCTACACCCTAGTGGAGTTGATGCCAGGAACAACAGCGAGATGATTACTGGGAGCAGATCCTGGAGGTGGTGACTGTTGTGTTTTGTACACATTTGAGGGACAAGATGTGAAATATCTTTCAGGACATGGCACGGGCTATGCATGACTCATTCAGAAAGATAATCCGAGAGATCATTTGTGAAGTTTGCCACCATCAGGGTGGTCCCTCACATCCGTAAGTACTGTCTATGTGATCCACTTGTGGAATGCTGCAACCATGGTGTTTGCCATATCTGTGACTGGACTGTATATGCACACTTGTGGACACATACCATCTTGCTGCCATGCTTATGTGTTACAGGTTCAAACATACAATGTAGATATCATTTGACATTTACCATTATGTGTCAGTGTGTGCATGACACACATTAATGCATTAGCCTTTCCTTCAATATTCAGCTGTCCATGAATGTTGGCAGTTAATATGCGGCTATCACTGCAACATCATCATCATTATTAGCCATTTTTTCCCGTTGTCTGCATAGGTTCAGAGTGTCATGTCAGCTGTCACCATTTCTCCCCATTCAGTGCCATTCTGCTGCCTTCTTTGACACTAATGCCTGACTGTCACAGGTCTTCCCTCACACAATCCATCCACCTCTTTGCTGGACAAACTTGTTTCCTCTTACCTTCTTCCCATCTGTCCCAAATCATCTTCACCAGATTGTCCTCTGCTTTTCTGCACATGTGCCCAAATCACCATATTTTTTTTTCTCTTTTACCTGTTTTGTAATTGGGTCTACTTTGGCTTTTGCTCTTATTGTATGTCCTCATTTCTTCATCTGTCCCACAGTGTGCATCCTACCACTTGTCTCAGGTACTTCATCGCCTCTAGCTTCCTCAACTGCTCTGCCTTTATTGCCCAGGTTTATGTGTCATACAGCAGTACTGGTCACACCAGTGTTTTATACACCTTACTTTTCAGCATCTTTGGCATTCTTCTGTTATACGCTACACGTGACACTCAGTGCCAGTTGGCTGCAGCCCCTCTGATTCTAGCTTTGGCTTCTTCATTCAGACTTCCCTTCTCCTCAACCCCTCCCAGATACTTTAAGTTGTAAACCTGTTCCACTATTTTCTCTTCTATCTCAATTCTCAGCTTCTTCTGATTTCCCCGTTTGCTGCCATTACAAATATCTTATCTATACTCAGGTTCATCCCATGTGCCTTCAGTTTTGCATTCCATTTCCCTATCATTTGCTGAAGTTTTTGTTCAGAGTGTGCCTGTAATACCACATCATCTGCATACAGGAACTGTTGATCTGTCCCCTCTGACCTGTTTACTAACGTAGTCCATCACCATTATAAACAGCAGTGGGCTCAGAGCTGAACCCTGGTGCATACCTACTCCCACTGGGAACCTCTCAATGAAACTGAACACTGTTTATACTTGAGTCATTGGATCCTTGTACATAGCCTGCAGTAATTCTACCAATGTTTCTGGGACTTTGAACACTACAGGACTGCTGAAATCAGCATTCTTGGGACCTTGTCATATGCTTTCTCTAAGTCTAGGAATGCCCAGTTGGATTATTTCCTCATATCTAGCTTCTTCTCTGCAGTTGTCCTGCTTACTGATCTGAATTTGAACTGCTCATCACCCATCTTACTTTCTACTGCTCTACATATTCACTTATCAGTCATCCTCTCCAGAACTTTCCTGCAATGTGACTTGAGTTTGATACCTCTGTACTGCCCACAGCTGTGGATGTCCCCTTTGTTCTTGTACACTGGTGCGAGTATACTTATTCTCCAGTCACCTGGGGTATGCCTTTCTCTCCACATTGCTATAAATACCCTCAGGAGCCATTCCTCCCATATCTCACCCAGCATCTTTATCATGTATATGACCTCATCTAATCCTGCTGCTTTTTCTGATTTCATTTTCTTTAGTGCTGTTCTTACTTCTTCTATGGTGGGCTCCTCCTCTTCTCTCATAGTAGGCTGTGTCTGGGGCAGTACAGATTCTGTGGGGTTTTCTTCATTCAGAAGCTACAGCAAGTACGCTTTCCATTGGTCTTTGATGTCCTGAGGACTGGTGAGCAGGTTGCTGCTGGCATCCCTTATGAAAGGTGTCTGACTATCTTCTTTATCCTTCTGTCTTTGCCTTGCAACTTGATATAGTTTATTTGCCCCAACCACTGACTTACTTTCTAGAAGTTAGAAGAGTGCCTCTGATGTCTTGTTTTTTGCTATTGCAACTGCTTTCTTAGCTTCTTTGTTAGCCAACCAGTATTCCTTCCTAGCCTGGTTCATCTTTTCTATCTCCCACTTTTTCCTGCACTCAGTGATGTAGCTAGAGTTTGTACCACTCGGGGCTGACTTTGAGTTTGCCTCCCCCATACAAAATAAAACATAATACCAGGGCCGGCTCATGCTATAGGACTGCAGGACTGCAGCCCTCCCACCTAGAAAGAAAAAAAGTAAAAGTAAAGAAACATAAAAACAAAAGTACAGAAAACATGTTACGATCGCCGCTGCAATTCCAGGAAGTACTCCGTGCATGCGCGCATGCATGGGAACACTCTCAGACTACTAACAAATTGACAGAAATCTTGATATTTGTGAAATGAGATGGCAATTGGCATTAAATGCTACAGTATTTCCAGGAATTAATGATAGCATAAGCATATTGCCCCTATTAAAATTAAAACACATCTTGGGTTGAAAATGTTATTTATAAAAAGGATTTAAGAAAGTTTTTTATTCTTTGTTGTTATGGAAAGGTGTTTTTCAGAAAGAATTTTTTACAATTTCTTAACAAATTTTTTGAAAGTTCATTTTATATGATTAATTATTATTGTTTTTTAGACATTATGATATTATTTTGTTATTTAATTTATGATATTGGGTGTTATAAACAGTGTTTAGTTGACTGTACATGAAAATGTTTAGTTTACATTTTATATTTTGTGTATTTAACAATATTTTGATATGTGACATAATATTGTGTAGATGGATTGAGTATAGTTTTTTTACTTCGAAGGGTTAATGAAGTTAGATTTAGGATATGCCTGTTAGATTGAGCCTTGCCTGAAAGGGCAATTGAAGGGGTGGGATGTATTTGTTGCAGTGTATGTGTGTATATATATTAATGGAGTGGTTAAATGTGTTCATTTTCTGAAGAAGTCTGTACAATAAAGACTAAACCTAGGTCAATTTGTGTATCTGGTTTGTATATTTGCCTCTATCGTCCCTAGTCAACAGGGTCCTTCCTGGTGTTTTCTGTCAATTTGTTAGTAGTTTGGATTGAACACTCTCAGACTGCTTTCTCAGCAGTCTAGATAGAGGGAAAGGCATCTTTGCCCCACAGATGCCCAGCAGTCTGTGTGGTGGTGACGTCACAGAATGGAGGCACTCCGGACTGCAGCAGCAGCAGGCTGGACCAATCAAGGTGAGCAGAGCAGCTAATGAGGTGCGCTGGACTAATTGCGTTTAATGAGTGCTGCAGCTAACGGACACAGGACTTCATTGGCTTGATTTGTTGTTGTCTACAGTACAGGGCTCCATGAATATTGTAGAGAATGTGTTATGCTTGGGCTCATCGGCAAGAAAGAGATGAAGGTGAGCTTCTAGTGTGTGTGTGTGTGTGTGTGTGTGTGTGTGTGTGTGTGTGTGTGTGTGTGTGTGTGTGTGTGTGTGTGTGTGTGTGTGTGTGTGTGTGTGTGCGTGCGTGTGTGTGTGTGTGTGTGTGTGTGTGTTTCATTTTTTTTTTGTATCTGTCTGAGTAAAAATATTTTATATGTTGTAGAAATGTTTTATTATGCCAGTAATCACACCATTTATTTATGTTTAAGCCTGCAGCTGTTTTTCTTGTAATATTTGTTAAACATTGCAAATAATGAAAGATAAAAATCTAAAAATCTGCACATTTTATTTTAATAGTAATGACAAACTAGAGCACTAATTGCATATTCATATATCTTTATATCATGTTTGACTTTATTTCCATGTTATTACTTGATTTATCTTTCTTTTCTTTCTGATTACATCTGGCAAATGAGAAAGAAAGTTGACTTAGTACTTTTGACATAGTTTTGGTTACTTATTTATTTTGCTTACATTTTTATTATGCATTTTCATAACTGTTTCTAAGGTGAAAAATGAGCTATACTGAATAACTAAGGCAAAAAGGATTTATTACTTGTTCAGTTTAAACTATTTTTGTTCACATTTAAGTTTACTGACTCATGCCAGCAAAATGGAGTACGACTATGCTAAGAAGACTGCTAGACTTTTCTGAGCGTATACTTTATTCACTTCCTGTTCATGCCTTTACTGCTTCATTTTCTGTTTGTGGTGTTAACGTTTTCATTTTATTCAAGGAGTTCTATTTTTCTTTTTTTCCTGTTTGCATGTCTTTTACTATTTCATTCTGATCAGGTAAAGTATTAATATGTGAGGATTTATTATTTTACTACTAAATAATATGTTCCATCTGTGTCATATTCCTGATTTCTGTTTTGCTTTATTTACTTTTAGTCAGCTTTTCTAAAGTATTTCAGTAGGTATGCATGTGCTTCTTCTAGTTGCTTTTGTTTTGGTATGTGTTTGATAATTTTACTCATCAAGATGGCAGTCATTTGGTCTGTGAGGGTTTTCTTCAGAAGGTAGTGTTATATTTTACTGTAATCTGTCATTATAAGAAGGAGATTGTTTATAGAGATATTCTGTGGAAATAAAACAGCGTGCCTGTTATTGCTTTTATTTGCCACAATCAGGTTTGAAGTTACAAGTTTGCTATTTTCTAAGCTGAGATCAATACATTTATTTATAAAAAATGTAATTGTTACCATCATTATTTTTTTTAGCATATAAACTGTATATAATGCACAAATGTGGACTTTACAGAATGTCTGATTATTTTTAGTGGGAATGTACTAGAGCTGCTAAAATAGTAAAATTGGATTTTTAAATGTAGACATATATGAAGTACCTAAAACTAAGTGTTCCTTAAAACATTACACCAGGTTAAAGAATTTATTACCTTATCTGAACTGTAGCTTCTTCCAGAGCTATACGGTCATGTGATCTAGAAACTTTACATTCAAAATTGAAGCCATATATAGCTCCTAAAAGTTTTAAGTGAAAGATCAACTGCTAAGTTTTGTTTTTGATATCATATCATTCTTGAAATCTGCAGAGTGGGACATACATCTGAGATAGAAATCTGAGCTTGGAGTTTATTGCTAGTGAGACTGTACAACTGATACTTCCAATTAAATGTCAGGGACACAGAATTCAGAAATATCTTTGGCCATTGGTAATGAAAGTACCAGATTACCTGTTAGACATATTTTTCATTTATATGTCAGCTGTCTGACAAAGCCCATTCATTTTCTATTTATTTGTGCAAATGTACAGGTGTCTGTGCATTTAATTTTACAAAGTATGTTGTTTAATTTTATCTGTTTTAATTAAAGTGTTGCATTACTTTCATTCCAAATGCTTGTAACTTGTGTTTTATTTATTAAAATAAATGCATGTGGTGTTAACTTGGATCATCTCAGCTGTTGGCATCTGTCTTTTGAAGAGTGACTACTTTAAATTAATGCTATCAAACAATTCACAGGTTCATACATTCATAGGAGATTACTAGGCTAATGAATTAAGAGCCCTTACAAGCTTATCCAATATAATCTGATTTTTACCCAATATATGGCCCCTAGGTGCAAGAAGATGGCATTTTTTTTTTGTCTATGTCTTAAGTATGTTACAGATTGCCCCTGCCCATAAGGAACACAATCACTACCCCAGGTGTGAATTTTAGATTCCCCATCCATTGTTCCAAATTGATTTTGAAGGGAACCAGGGAAAAAAGGCTCTGCTTAACATGAATAAGAAGCCTGTTCCAAAGAAGACGTAATCTCTGAAATACACATATGTCTCTCCAGCATGTTTTGTTTGAATTGCTAAGTTTCATAGAGGTGTACTAGGCTAATGGCTCAGGGGCCTTCACAAGCCTACCCATAGGATTTCCTTGGCATAGTGCCACCCGACCTTAGTTCCCAGTGCTCTGTTGAGTAGAGCCACTGGAGTTATCCCCGGGGTGAATTTTGTGTTTCCCATCCACTCATCAAGATTTCTCTTGAAGAGGGTCAGCGAGGTGCTCTGCTTGACATGTATGGGAAGTCTATTCCATAGCATGGGCAGTCTCTGGGTTATGAACTTGTCCCTCCAGCATGTTTAGATCCCTAGACTGGGTGACCGTCATTTAACTAGTGCTGAAGCTAACGACTTCATTAGCGCGATTTGTTGTCTACAGTACAGGGCTCAATGGATATTGTAGAGGATGTGCTATGCTCGGGCTCGTCGGCAGGAAAGACATGAAGGTGAGCTTCTAGTGTGTGTGTGTGTGTGTGTGTGTGTGTGTGTGTGTGTAAAATGCCCCGGCTGCTAGAGAGAACTCATGGTGGTGTGGTAGGGAATACCTCAGGCTTGAACCTTGTACCTTGTATACAGGTGGCAAGGAGCCTGAATTCCCTACCCATCACCATTTGTAAAAAATTGGCAGATTTTTGCCTCATATTTGTTCTGTTCTTTTCCTCATAAAATCTGTGGTTTCTACATTTTTGTTGATCAGTCAGTGGTGCAGGGATAACATTGTTGTCTGATAGTTACAGCTTGTCTGGTTTGATTCTTGGCTGGGGTGCTTTCTGTGTGGAGGCTGCATGTCCTCCCATCTTAGTACAGATTTTTGCCTCATATTTGTTCTGTTCTGTTCCTCTTAAAATCTGTGGTTTCTGTATTTTTGTTTCCTTACATAGTCAGTGGTGCAGTGGTAGCATTGTTGCCTGACAGCTATAGCTTCTTTGGTTTGATTCTTGGCTGGGATGCCTTATGTGTAGAATCGGCATGTCCTCTCATCTTACAAAGACATGTGTCTGGAGTGTTTCTCCCTGGGCCTGTGCTGAAAGTCGGAATTTCCTGGTTAACAAATGTTAAATAAAAATGACAGGCATTTGAATTTCAGACTTCATATTCTTTAGAAAGTACATGGTAACACAAAACTTCTTATTCTAGCAATTTTCTAAGTTTATAAGATGGATATTTGAAATCTGTCCCTACTTTTCGGACTGTATTCCCCCATTATTGGCTTTGTCCAGGTTTTTTGTGCTAAGGTTGAGAGCTATCATGAGAAGTGAATTCACTAAATAACCATTTAAGTTTCAGTCTTCCTCTTTTTCCTCAAAACAGCTGATTTGGCATAGTGGTATGTTGTTCTGACTGTTTTGCACAGGGTCCTGGATTCCAGACTTGGCAGTGATATGTCTGGTGGTAACATGGCATTTTATTCTAGCAACTTTCCAGCATTATACAAGCAATGTTTAAAATGTGTCCCTGATTTTTGGGCTTTTGTCTCCCCCCCCACCCCCCATAAATGTTTTTTTTCTAGATTTCCTGTGCTGCAAAGTTCAGAGATACAGCTGAGTGTCAAGTAGATTTTACAAAGAACTGAGAGCTGCAGGGGAACAAAAGATTAGTGCTGCTTATGCTGAGTCAGCTTATATTGTTAATAGCACAACAAGTAGTGTACTTGTTTTTTTATGCAGAAGGCTGTGGGTTCTACTCCCACAGTAGGTAGATGCATTGCTGATACTGTACTGTGTTGTAAAGGGGGGTGGATGCTGCAGTCCTTTTTAGTGAAGATACCTAGTAACTATCAACCTGTTATCAGTTTACCATCCATTCCCTATTTCAGTATTACTAGCTTATAATTTTTTTAATGCAACATAAGCAATTTATTCCTCAAGGGCAACAGGCACTTTATTTGTAGATGAAACAGTGAAATATAAAGTACTTTGCTAGCAGCAACCCCTTTATTAGTTACAGATTTCTTTAATGTGGAATTATTTAGATGACTTTTACTACTTCAGAGATTGTGCATTATTTACTGATATTGGTGGACTGTGTCTGAGTAGACTTTTATGATGTAAATGTTCTGAATTGGGCAGTTTTGTCATTATTGGTGCATGCATTTTGTTTCGTTTACTGGAAAAATGTTCAAAGCAATAAATTTAAAATGTCCTCTAACTACTGTACTGTATTGTACAAGGAATATAATTTAATACAATCAGGAAGGTGTATCAAAGAGCACATGTATGTTTTATGTGCAAGGGGCCTATGATTTGAAAATAGCTCAAAGTTAATCTTTATCTGCCACTGGCAAAATGTATTTTCTTCGAATGTGGATTTCAATGCTGTTTCAATGAATGCAAGTTTCAAGGGCAGAGAAGTTTTAATGCCAAGTCTATTTTCATTGTGAGACTGCATTGCTTTGTTTAGCAGATATTTATTAGTGTTTGTGCTGTAAAATGCAAAATAAAACTTTCAACTGAAATTCAAATAATTGCAGAAGTAAAGCAGTATGCACATTAGTGTTTATGGTAAATGGGGCGAAATAACTAAGGAATGGGGCATTGGAATGGCTGCAGGGGAGAGGCTCCATTCGACCATGATTTTGTGAAGGGGGGAGGGCAGCAAACTCAAGACAGACCCGGCTAAACTATACCTCTCAACTGTCCAGATTTTTGCAGAATGAATAGCTTTTTGCTTCTTATTTTTGGTTTGTTCCTCATAAAAGTTGTGGTTTTCTGGCAAATCATTTAGGAATGAAGTCACTAAATAATGACAAACATTAAGTTTCAGACATCGTAACCTTCAGAAAAATGCATGCTAAAGCAAGACCTGTTATTCTATCAACTGTCTTAAGTTTGTACAAGAGCAATTTTTAGTACTGTTTGTATGTTCCCCCCATATATTTGGCCTTGTCCAGATTTCCTGCATTAAGAGGTTAAGAGGTACATGCAAATAAATCACTTTATAGAATTGGGAATATCCAAACCTCTCAACTGTCCCCAATTTTGGCTCAAAATGTTGCTCTTCCCCTAATAATCCCTCCACAAAATAGCAATTTTGAAAGGAAACGTGGAGGGTTTACTTTTATAAATAATTGTAATGATCAGAGTTATAGATTACTTTTATTTCAGAAATGCATGTAGATTCTCTAATTTTGTCAGCTGCTCAAGTTAGCAGTACTAATATTAAAAAGGTGTACCTTCTTTGACAGGTTCCCAGCTGTATTGTGTGACAATTTTATATTTTTGCATCACATTTTTGGTCCGTTTTCATAAAAATGTGGTTTTCTGGCAAATTAGTGGCAAATCATTAAAGACTGTAGTTAGAAAATAATGGCAGACATTTGAGTTTCAGATTTCATATCCTTCAGAAAATTCATACTAATGCAAGACCTACTACTATTCTATTATCTTTCTAAGTTTATAAGAGCTGTTGTTGTTGTTGTGTCTTTCAGCTTTTCCCAGTTAGGGGTCACCACAGTGGAACTCCTGTCCGCTAATGATGGGCAGAATATTTTACATGCCGAGTTGCCAGCCCTGACGCACAACCTTCAACGAAGGTACGCCCATTCACGCATGTCTCCATACAGAAGACGCTCTAGCTGAGAATCGAACTGGACAGCATCTTACTGTAAGGCGACAACGCTACCGCAGCACTACCACTGCAGTCTATAAGAGCAATATTTAAAAATTGTCCTTATTTTTGGGCCAGTGTCCCACTTCTATGTATGGCTTTGTCCAGATTTCTTGCTCTGAGGTTGAGAGGTATGAGTGTCAGAGCCATTAGCCAGCCAGAGACATTTCAAATTGTGACATACTTGTTGCACCCCACTCCCCCATGTAGTGACTCTTGATGTGTCCAAGCAAGGCAAGGAGCAGTTATGCAGTGTAAGTGTACAGAGTATTCCCCCATCCAAGGGGGACACAAGTACGGCAGTGGCTTTTCATTTGTCCTTGATTTTGCAGAAGGTTCTAATTTTCTGTCATATTTTTATACTGTTGATTTATGCTTCTTATTATTCAGAAAATGCATGCTGTCATAGGGCCCTGTTGCTCTGTGTTTAGGTAGCAGTGCTTTAATGACCATCAGGTAAGCTTGCCAGAGATTGTAAGATGCAAGTAAGTTTTAATAAGCATACTGTTAAAGAATTTATTTTATTTTTATTTTACATTTGTTTACCGGGCTAGTCCAACTGGATATATGTCCAGTTTCAGCAGAAGCCCGGGGAGAAATGCTCCACATTAAAGTTAATACAAAACAAGTCATTACATAAAAAAAAGCAAGTAGTTAGTAAGAATACAAACAGAAATAAGGTTCAATCTAAAATATACTAGTAGAAAATTTATACTAGGAAGGACATTTACTTTTATTTACAGTATAAGAATAGGGGAGTTATACTTTAGTAAAACATTCATGAAGAGTATAAATTGCATAAGCAATTATAAACCATACAACCATACAACGTTCTAAATTACTTTGTATCAGAGGCTAATTAACAAAGGTGTTTTTGAGATAGTCTTCTGAAGGGAGTGAGTGAACAGAGGTAAGAGAGGGTGTATAAGATTAGTCGGGATTGATGCATGGGCATAGCCAGAGTGTTTTTAGGTGTTGCTTGAGCTTTTGTTTAAAGAGGAAGGGTGATGATGTAATAGTTAGAGTGGTAGGTAGTAGATTCCAGTATTTACCTATGGTGTTGGAGAATAGAGAATCACCTGCAATATTATTGGACTTAGTTAGCTTCACAAGAAGTTTATTAGAGGAGCGTAGTGAATTTAGATTAGAATAGGGAGAAATAAGGTCAGAAAGTATAGGGGTATTACCAATATTGAAAGCCTTTTTTGTTGCCATGCAGAGAATATTTACATAACTAGATAACGTATAAGCCTTGGGTAATGAAATGCATATGACAGTATTTGTAATAAAGAACAGGATTACAGTATTTTCAGAAGCTCATTACATTTTGTTGGAGACGTGCAGTCATTTTTGCAAGCTTTACCCATAAACTAAATAGAATGCTAATCTATTATGTGTGGTCCATAACTTGTGCAGTGATCCTTTAAGCAATTTATCTTGAGCTTGTTTCTTGTTTTCTGTTCATTTTTTACTTTGATCATGTCTTCCCCATGAAACAAGTAGATAGTTGTTGTCAGGCAGCAGGTCATTTTTGGATAAGAAACTTTTTTACAAGTGGGGGTATCACAGATTGCTACTTTCAGCATGTTACTTGGTAATTTTATAAAGCTGAATATAAATTATAATTGGAACTGCACTGCAAGGAGAAGTGGTTTGACTTGAGTGCTGCTTGTTTTTCTTATACTTGATTTTGACTGGCATTCCAGTAATGTATTTAAAAAGTAATTTTTTTATGCCTCACAAGCTTTGTGTTTCCATCTAGATATTAAGTAAGCTGTCATGTAGCCAGTCTATGCTTCATTTTGTCTTGACTGGAGTCTTGTAATGACGGTTTGGCACCTAGGGCAGCGTATTTAAAGTTCCAGTTGTGGTTTTGAACATAGCTCCACCCCTTTCTAGTTTGCCCCACACCTTCCCATTGGCCCCACCCATTCAGCTGTCTTCTGCAGCCACCCTTTAATTTGACATCATCAGCCGCCACTGCATAATACACATCATAGTCATACAAAAAAAGTGAAAAATGCGGTACTCACATCCATTTAAAAACAATGTCTCACCTTTGATATTGGAGTTGCAGTCCACAAACTTGTTTGTCTAATTATGCAAAAGCTTTTCTCTGACACACTAATAAATTATTTTCTCCAGTAATCCCTACATTAGTTTGTATTGTGCATGCACACCACTAAAATGACGCAATAAATTATTTTGCCCAGCGGTCACTTTAGCAGTCTGACCATGTATGCACAAGCCCTTCCCTGATACACAAATGAGTTATTTCCCCACGGCCCACGCAACACCTTCATTAGTATGTCCCAGGTATACACAAGCACCAAAATGAAACATTTCCCCAAAAGGCACCTTCAGTAATATGTCTATGTATACACATGCACCAATATGAAACATTCACCCAAGCAACCCCTTTAGTAAAATGCTGATGTGTGCACAAGCACCAAAAAATGAAAGATTTCCCCAGGAAGTTCTCTGTGCACCATTTCTGTCAATGAATCTCACCCTGTTAAACCATTCAATCTGTGAAAATTATTGCCAGCTAGCTTTCCATATTGTTATATAGCTATTAACATTAGACATAATTCTAAAAGCTATCCTAGCTATGTTTATAGCAATGAGTATACAAACGGCAGGAAAATACAAAACTGTTGGAATTAAGAGTAAGTTCATGGGAATTTATTCTATACAAGCAAGTTTAAAATGAGGGGAATTTATTCTGAGTGATAAGAAGAAGGTGGTACAAGAGTTTTACCTATCTGAAGCCTCAGTGTCAAGAACAATCTAATTCTGTTTATAGATATCAGTACTATTAAATAGAACACATTAGTCATGTAAAGTTAAACATATTAATTAGTGTAGTGTGAACCTTGTCAGTTGTCAGTATATTGGTGTCCAAGTTCATACTTAAACAAAGTCAGGCTTCTCTTGTGAATTTCTGTCATTTGTCCACACACAAGAAGAGATCAAATATTATTCTAGTCATCTACAGTGAAGAGTGCAGTTTAGTTTCTATACTACTTTACATATATTTATAATGTTAACTTAACAGAATGTCATTTCCCTTTCTTTTCCTAACATTTGTTTCAGCAAAAAATAAAATAACACCACCAGTCAACTTCGGACCTGTCTAGGTGTTTCCATTGCCTTATTTATAAACTTGCATGAATTGATGAGCACAAAGGATGTTTCCTCTCCAAGAAACTAGGCCACAAAAACTGGGTCTAAATTAGGAATGGGTATTTTGGTTGTGTGATGAATTAAGTTAATCTGATGCTTCAGTCAAATCTGATATTGCCCTGATAAGAATTTCTGAGATGGCCTAAATGAATCTTGTCGGGAGAAAAAGGAAGATTTTTACAGAGGAGCACATCTCACCTACCTAGAGGCTGACTAAACAGAAAATCAATACAGTTCTAGCTTTTCAAAGAAGAGCACCTTATACTGTAAAAAGAAAATTAGCCTGAAACCTTCTCTCCCTGTTTTTCTTTCAATAAACATAATTATTAAATTATCATAAGTTTTGGTTAAGAACATCTGTCTTTAATAAGAAAACTTTCTTACGCAATATTTTTTGATGTTAAGTAAATATAAATACAGTATTAAAAAAAATGCAACTCTGTTATTACATTTGTAATAAACTATGGGACAGCAGAAGTGCGTGGATGTCAACATTCTTGACCTTTGGTTTCATATGCAATTCCAGGACCTTTGGTCGTGGAAAAGTCTTTTGGAAAATGTAGTTGGATGAGTGTAGTCCCTGCTTATTCAAGCTTTAAATGTAAGGTAATGGTGGTAATGTAAACGTAGTACTAAGGTAACACTTAGTTAGTCTAAAGCCATATAGCACGTAGAAGATGAGTGGCTTTGGCGAAATAAAAGTTGATCTGAGCCCTTAACGCATCACAAGGGACTTGCTGGCAAATAGGGCTACGTTGAGCGCATAAATGTATATACAAAATGTGTTTTTAACATATATACAATAATTTTTAGGAAAGAACTATAAGAGATTGGTAGAGTGTTTTATATTGCAGCATGTAGCTTACGAGCTAGGGTTTATATGGTAGTTTTACTACTTTGTTTTAAATACTATTATGTACTTTTAAATTTTCAAACAACGGAGTAATAGGATACAAACTCTAATACAATAATAGTGATGAAAGCGATTACCATGTGATCTGCTTACAAGTTAAATGTGAGTGCCTAGTTGTTACTTTGTATTGTCTCATTTATACTTGTATCTGTTGAAGTTGAGTAAAGTGAACTTGATGAAAAGTGGATTGTGAGGAAAACGCTTAATAAATATACATTTTTTTACTCGTTGGAAGCAAGTTACTGTGATTGGGAGTTTAAGCGAACGTTTTGGAGTTCTATTGCTTTTAGTGTAAATACAGTATTAGACCTGCTTGTGCTTCTTCTCAAAATCTTGTATTATTCACAGAGTTGAACTGAAAATTTTAAAGAATCAGTCTACAAGTAGACCCAAAATAAACTTGATGCTCCCATATGTTTTACTGATAAAGTGATCTATCTGAACTATAATTCAAATAGAACATAACAGAAGAGACTACAGAAGTCAATGATTTTAAATTGTAAGCACAAAGAGGATAGAAGTAGTAACAAGCAAAGATGTTGAGGTATGCACAAGTGCGCGCATGCACGCACGCGCACAAACACACACACACACACACACACACACACACACACACACACACACACACACACTAACTACACAACTACCTCTCACTTGTCCGACCGTTCGTGATGGTCCACTGCACAGTCCAAACATCTTCTGGAATTCAAATTCCACCTGTGCAGAAGATGAAGACGTAAACAATCTCGGCTTCTGTGTCTGTCTGTGCGACTGGACGCAAAGGGTGTTCTTAAAGAAGAATGCCCTTAAAAAAAAAAAAGTATTTTTTTTTAGTTAAAAGGAAAGATTTTATATTTTTTCAGAACAATTTGCTGTCTGGAAAAGGCAGTCTCTGTTTTCCAGACAGTGTTCCTTAATTATGGACAGTCCAAAAAAAAAAAAAAAAAGCTGCAACGCAGCAGCTTCTCATTTATTAAAAACTGCCACCCAGGGTGGACTGCCTGTCTTGCCCCCCCCGCCGCCAGCTATGCCACTGCCTGCACACCTTATTTCTTTTGATGACTTTCTAGACTTCTGAATTCCACTACCAGCTTTCCTTATGTACCTTATATCCATACCTGGCTCAGTTGCATATCAGTTCTTTAGTTCTCACACATGTTGTTTTGAGGTGCCACCATTCTTCTCCAACTCCCCTTATTTCCTCTTCTTCCAGAGGTTCTAGAGCCCTGAGTAATTCCTTGAACTGTTGTGCTTTCTCTGCAGTTAACGTCCAGGTCTTCAGCCTGGTCTCTATTGACCTTAGAGCCTTCTCTGACCACTGCTTGCAGCCAATTGTGGTAGCCAGTGGTTTATGCTGTGGGCCGGCTGTTTCACTGGGGATGACTTTGCAAACATTGATTCTCCCCCAGTGCCTTTTTCTTACTAGGAGAAAGTTTACCTGAGTTGCATTTTGGCCACTCTTGTATGTGATCTTGTGACTGTCCCTCCTTCTGAACCTTGTGTTGGCTACTATCAGGCCATTTGCCAGACTGAAATCTAGAATGGCCTCCTTCTTTATTCCTGTTACCCACCCATGTGGGCCCAAGCAGTCCTCATATCCTGTTCTGTCTATGCCAATATGTGCATTCAAGTCACCCATTACCAGCACCAATTCATGCTGTACTGCTTTATCGACTAGGCCCTGCAACTGCTGTCTGAATGCACTCTTTTCCTGACTTTCACAACTCTGCTGTGGGACATAGGCTGAGATTATGAATACTACCCTATCATTAGGCTGCAGTCTGACTGAAATGAGTCTGTCACTAATTCTGATGACATGCCTCATTATCTTCTGAAGCCTCTCCCTCACCACAGTTTCCACACCATTTTTAGTCTGTCCTTCTCCTGAGTAGTAGACTCTGGATCCCAAGCCAAGTGGCTTTGCTGCACTACCCTTCCATCTTGTCTCCTGGATACATAAGATGTCCAACCTCCTCCTTACCATTGTGTCATCCACTTCCAAGCTGCATCCTGTTAGTAAACCTACACTGAGTGTAGCAATTCTTAATCCATGTTTAGCAGATTGATTGGTTTTACATCCAGTTTTCACTCAACAGACCTATCCCAGGTAACCCAAGCTGGGCAACTGGACACCAGCCTGAAAGTAGCTTATTGACCCAGGTCTGCTGGGCTTTATGGCAGGAACATACTGGCCAATAAGGACACATACACCCGGACCACTCTTAGCATGGGTCCCTGGTGTATGTTGGAGTAGGATGAGTCCTCAACCTACTTATCACTGGCAAATACCCATGCCCATTTGGTGACATTAGTCAATACGACCGAATCAAGTAGAACCATATTTTACACTGAGTGGCTAGCCCTGCCATGGTGTGCAGTTTGTGATCCATGTTCTCTTGCCATAAGGATACTGTGCACCACAGTAGATGCCCAAAGTGGATGGTTTATACAACCTTTCCCCCATAGGGCACTATGTAGAGTCTGTGCTGTTGCCCACAGCTCCAGTCTTTTTTTTTTGGTGAGTTTCTTGCAACAATTCCACTGTAAATATATGTGTTAGTGACAGAAACTCACAAACAACATGTTGCCCATAGTCCAGCACTACCACAGTGGTATGGGTATGATTTGTGTATCACCATATCATGTGTATCCAATGGAAGGGCATGTCCTTGCCCATGTGTTTTGGATGACAGTTGTCATGCTGTCCCACTGGCACAATGTCATGCTGTGTGGTATGTGTTGGCAATCCTGATGCCATGCTGGGTCATATAAATGTATGTAATACATATGGGCAGTCCTCCTTTACTGAATGCACAGACCGCCAATGTAACGTTCATGTATACACCATGATAATGATAATTTTATCAGTAACAGTACAGTATGCTATCTTTGGTCTATGTTACATTTCCGCATCCATTCATTATTCACTTAAGTTCACACCTTTGGCAAATGGTGTACATATTCAATGATTTATCTACATGTCTCAGCACATATTCCGATCCATTGTACCTTTGAAATGTGAGCAGTCACTATGTGCTGTAATGTTCCTCACAGGACTGTCCTCTGCACATTAATGAGCAGAGTCCATGACATATAACTGCAGATGTTTATTCCACATGTTGTTTTACATTGGCATGACCGTATATGTGTATGTGATTCCAGTTCTTAGCTTGCTTACCTATGCCTTTTGATAGGTTCATAGGTTGATAGGCTGGTACTAGGCTATCGACCCTAGGGCCTATACAAGCCTAGCCATAACAATTTCCTGGATATTTCTTTCCACAATATTTACTTCCCTGGACCCCTGTCTAGCAGGGTGACTGACGTGATCCCTGGGGTGAATTTCCTATCTCCCATCCAATCATCAAGGTTCCTTTTGAAGAGGGCCAAGGAGGTGCGCTGCTTGACGTGTATGGGCAGTCTATTCCAGAGTATGGGGAGTCTCTGGGTCAGGAACCTATCTCTCCAGCATGTTTTGTTCATTGTGATGACAAGCTTTAGATCCCTGGAGCGTGTGGCTCTGAGGGATTGGGATTTCTTTAAGTGGAGCATGTCCAACAGCTCAGGGTTTGACATGGTCTTGTATGTTAAGCATAGATCACCTCTGACTAGACGATATGCCATAGAGTATAGCTGGAGTTTTTTTAGACGGTCAGCATAGGGCATCTGCTTTAGGCTGTGATTCTTTTAGTGATGTATTTCTGCAACCTTTTCAGCTGTTGCAGATGTCTTGTGAGGTACATATCAAATGGGGCATTGTACTCTATAATGGGTCTAATGAGGGGTGAGTACAGTGGGACAATGACCTCCTTTTTTTTGGATGAAAAGCCCTTAGTGATGAGGTGCGCCACATAGAAGGATTTCCTGACTGTTGTGGTGATGTAGTTATCGAAGGTGAGACCACTGTCCACCTGTGTCCCTAAGCCTCTCATCACAATTTCGGTGTTTAGTGTACTGCCACCTATGTGGTAATTCATGGGTACATGTTTTTTCCCAAAGGGGATAACTATACATTTCTTGGCATTAAGCTTGAGCCCATGGCTCTGGCACCAAGTATCTGTTTCTGAAAGGCCCTTTTGTAGAATATCCACATCATTTGGGAATTCAATAATGGCTCCCAGTTTGCAGTCATCTGTGAACTTTGTTAGCCAGAGTCCCTTAATGTTGGCCTGTACTTCAGAGAAGTAGATGACAAACAAGAGCGGTCCCAGGACTGAACCCTGAGGTACTCAACTTGTCACTTGTCTGGAGCTGGATGTGGAGTTGGCTTCTTTTACAGTCTGGGTTCTGTCAGTAAGCCAGTTGGCAACCCATCGAGTGATGTAGGGATTTATGCCCAGCTTAGTAAGTTTATCAATAATTCAGGAGTGGGGGATAGTGTCAAAGGCCTTGGTGAGGTCCAGATAGGCTGTGTGGACCGCCTTACCCTCTTCCACATCTCTGGAGACTAATTTGAGGAAGTCAATCCAATCAGGTTCAGGAGACAAGATCGGCTCTTCACAAACCCAAACTGGGTGGGGTCCAGTGTTTGAAGGTTGCCAATGTCTTTGTTTATAAGTTCCATGATAATACATTCCATGCCCTTGCAGATCAGGCTCATCAGACTGATGGGACGGTAGTTCCCGGGATCCAAGGTGGATCCCCCCTTGTGGAGTGGGATAACTGTAGCTGTGTGCAACTCAGTGGGCATGAAGCCTGATGTGAGGCTTTGATTAAACATGACACTTATGTGAGGTGCCAGTTCATTTTGTAGTTCATGTAGTACACAGCCCGGGATGTCATCTGGTCCCATGGATGCTGTATTCTTAGCTTTGGAGAGTGCGGTCTCTACCTGTGTGGTCGTGATTACCGGAATTTGGCAATCTTTTGGTATTGAAATGGGCCCTTTAGGGGGTGAGAGGGGGGTGAAGTTGGCACTAAATCAATGTTACATGATTGCGTGATAGCATGTATGTGTGATTTATGTAGATCAGAGTGTGTGACATACCTTTAAAAAGCATTCCAGTCTGTGGGTACGTGCATATAAGTACTGAGCACATGCAAGCAAGAGTGCCATTTTGAGTGAGCAGCCAGAGTGATAGCATGCATGTGTGTAGTAGTCAGCCAGTTAGTTAGTTCATTTAAGTTTAATGTCCCTGCCATCCACCCTGATGTGTTTGTATGTAATAAACTGCTTAAATGAACACACAAGCCTCTTCGTCTTATTCAGATATACAAGACAAGTGACATGGTGTCAGAATGGGATCCAGAGACACAACCATAAGGCAAATGTTTAGAAATGGAGGAATATACAGGAGTGGATCATCCCCACTGCTGGAATGACTCACAAACAGATCAGAAACAATTTCCAGGTACTAAAATTCATTTAAATGATTTTTCTAGCTACAAATATAAAATGAAGCATTCAGAATGCTCAAAATGAATTCCTGATTAAATGAAATGTCCAAAACTGCAGCATATTGATAAAAATATTCAAAATAATCATAAAAATGTTCGGAACAATATCGGAATCGCATGTTGTTGTTTCTTTCGGCTTTTCCCGGAATATCGGAATTGCATAAAATGTATAAAAAGGGAAAAGACCATTTTTTTTTGCAATGTACTACTTTTTCGCATTAACTAAAGTATTCAAAATATCTGAAGTATGCAAAGTGTTGGTAAGTGTGTGTAATATTACAGTACAGTTATTTCGCAAAGTGTAGACATTTCAAAGAATAATTTGCAAAGTACAGTCTTTTGAAGAGATTATTGTGCATTTGAATATTATTACAAGTACCTAGTATGCATGTATGTGCATGTTCATACATAATTACAAGGGCCAAGTTTGTACTGTGTTTAAATTATATTTTGTGGGCATGGCAGAAGGATTTTGCAGACCTGCACCACTTGTGTTTGATAACAGTATTGCAGAACATTGGAGTGTGTTTGAGCAGGAATATATTTTCCTACAGGCTGCTTTTTCTGACAAAGATGCATGTACAAAGCATTTATTCTGCTTAATTTAGCTGGTTCAGAAGCCATTGAATGAGAGCATTCATTTGTGTATGCACCTGCTGTGTTTGCAGGGGACGGGGAAGACCGCCATATTGTGGTACCAGCTGAAATGCAGGAAGGCCCTGAATGCTTAAAATATAAATTTAGAGAAATGTGTAACCCCCAAATGAACATTACAATAGAAAGACACTTATTTTACACAATAGATCAAAAGCCTTGTGAAACTTTAACAGTATATATAACCAACTTGATAAATAAAGCTACAATGTGAAGATCTGGTGATCTAAGGGATGAGTTGATAAAAGACAGGCTTCTGTGTGGTATTAATAGTGACACAGTGAGAAAGATTTTGCTTTGTGACAGTGATCTGACATTAAACAAGGCCACTGAGATTTTTCAGATATACGAGCTTACAGAAAGGCACACAAGTATGCTTACACATGAGAAAGCAAGCTTTCCAGTACCTTCTAGAGCTAATGTAGATAGTATACAGCATGAAGTTAAAAGATACATGTCAACCTGTACAGGACTGTTTTGTTTATTATTGTCTGTATAACTGCATGCCTATTCAAATGTCATTGCCTATATGAGACACCTCAGTAAAGAGGAAGGATGTACATCAGAGTGTGTGATATACCTTTAAGAAGCATTCCAGTCGGTGGGCACATGCATATAACTACTGAGCATGTGCAAGCAAGAGTGCCATTTAGATTGAGCAGCCAGAGTGATAGCATGAATGTGTGTAGTAGTCAGCCAGTTAGTTTGTTTAAGTTTAAATGTTCCTGCCATCCATCCTGATGTGTTTATGTGTAATAAAATATTTAAATGAACACCCAAGCCTCTTCATCTTAATTAGTTGTACAAGATGAGCGACAATTTATACATGGTCATTTTTGTTGACATCAGCAATGCAGTCTGCCCATGTGACATATATTTACCATTTGCTTAAATATATTTTGGGTTGACTTCAACAGCACCTTATGTGGTGTACATATGCATTTGCAATGTGTAACCTTACCTTGTTGTCTTCCTTGATGTGGGCAAATGATGTCCACCTCCCTTTCATCTTTGTAGGTATGTAATATATCTTGCAGATATTTTAGCCATTGATGGAATTATTGTCCATTTTCATGTATTAGTTGGGTTAGAAGGTCAACGTGTGCCAACTCTATGGCTATTATACAGATGCAGGACATATGCACACATGTCACTGGCTACTGCTTGCAATAACATCCTTGTTCTTATTATCCTTATGTGTTACATTTTAACCAGTGTACTTTGTTGAAATTCATATGCATAGCCTGATATCTTTAATATAGCAGTATTGTTAGATTTGTGAACATATATTATTATTATTATTATTAATTGTTATTATTATGTGTCATCAGTGTGTGTAAGTGTATTAACATTGATTTCATCTAATTTCCTGTTAGACCACTGAAGGTCATATATACACGCCTATACCTTTGTTTTGCCCCTGACATGATTATGACATATGCATTCCATTACACATCTGTTTGGGCTGTGTGCACCTACTTGTGTAGCTATAACCCAGTTTGTTGCTTTGCTGCAGCACTTTTGTTTGACACTGTGCTTGGTAGTTTGCCTTTTACATGCATGGTTGGAGTTTCTGCTCTGTCATCTGCTGGTATTATCTGGTGTTTCAAGATCTCCATTTTCTCATCTGTGAAGTTGCTTGGCTTACACTTGCACTGCTGACAGACTACTTGGATATTGCTTTATTTATCCAGTGTGTACTGCGATCCCTATTTATTACACTCCGACACACATCTACCATTGGTTATACACATACAGGTATGAGTACCACACAGTTTGCAACATATCATAATGTGACAGGTATGTATATATATATATATATATATATATATATATATATATATATATATACATAATTATATGTATGTCTGCATGTTACCATGACTGCTATGCATCCCTACCTTTTTTGACAAATTTCAATTGCTAGTGTTTTGCAGTGTGCCATCTGTGTAACTTTTCTGTCCTTACTGTTTATTCCCAACTTTTGTCTGCATGTGTTGTGAAGTTTGTTCTATGGATATAACTGCTGCAATGGCTTTCTCTTCCTCTTTCACTATCTTTACCTCTCTTTCTATTCTTAAAAAAATAAAAAATGGGGCCTAGTCCCACCAAAAAAAAATGCCCATGCCCCTATGACCATCCCTCAGAGTTTTCTGTTCCAACGTACCTCTTTGTGTGTCCCTCTTCTTCACCTCTAACCCACATCTGCTTTTCTGTCTCCCTATTTCCTGAGGTGTGTGCATTACCTTTGTTCCCCACACATGTCCATTACCCATTGTTAGCTGTGGCAATGTGAGTGAGATTGCCCTTCACCTTTATTAATTTTTTATTAGAAAATTTACGGATTCCATCGGAATACATAAGTGATAGCTAGCATATTTTAATAATAACAGTTACATAGCTATTCCGTAGTTGTCTGTAAGTTTACTGGAGAGATTCTGATATAGATATGTATTTATGAATGTCAGGTTGCTTGGTTTGTAAGATTCCTTCCTTAACTTTGTTAATGTACATCACAGTTTGACAGTGATTTTTCATGACTTACGGAGCAGCTGTAACTGTTACTCAGTGTAGTGTTACTACTGAGATACTCTATTTATAGTGTGCGGAGATATTCTAAGTTCACAGCGGAATTTGCATATTACATAGTTAACTGCAGCTTTTCAGATAGATCAGCGTAATGCTCCAAATTTTGTGTACTTTACAGAATCCAGCCCTATATCTTTATGTCACTGAGCTGAAATCAAACTGAAGTCTTTTGAAAAGACTCCGCAGCAGATTTATCTAACCTTTCCAGATCAGAATCAAATCTATATTTCTTTTGTATCTCCTAGTCCTACACCTTTTTCTTTAATGGAACTGTATATTTCTGGCAATGTAGATGACTGAATTTTCCTTCCATATATTACATACATTTTGAATTTGGGAAGGCTTTAGCTGATTATCATATCATATGTTAAGTTAGGTACCTGCACGACTGGATATAGCATTTTGCCAAGCAGGGTTTATATTTATGCTTGCATTACGTGGTAATCCCTCTTGTCTTCATCTGCACATATTACTTCCATTTTCTCTTTGCTAGTTGTTTTATGTTCACAGACATATTGTGATCCAACATAATCTTGCTCTGTAAATCCAACAGCCTTGTTAACTCTTCTCCTTCCACTACAGCAACATGTTTAAGAAGATTAGTAACAGATCAGTGGCAAACAGCAGACTATACACTTATATTAGGCATTATTACATTTCATAGGCTCACATTTGATAGACATGTTTTTAGGTATAGCTTGTTGGTTATCATTAACACTGTTTACAGGTACAATATTGCTCTCAGTAACTGTATAGATTTTACCATATGCCCTTTTCTAGAATATTTAAAAGAAACCATCTCAGATGGTAACATTTTCTTCATGTCTGCAGGCAAAGAAACATATTTAGGTGAACACTTGCTATAAACAATTTGTGCAAACAAGTCTGACTTGGTGTTTGCATTTTCAGTTAACAGTGACATTCGGCTAAAACAATTAGCTATTCAGAAGACTTAAGGTTATTCTGGAACAATACTTTTCTTATATTTCTAGGGAGTGCCCTTTACACTTTACAGCCAAGATTTTGAGAATTTTACTTACATTATTAATATGAGGTTCTAGCCATAGCTTTAAAATATGCAATAAATCAGCCATTTGTGACCTTATCAGTATGTTCATACTGAATGTCCTGTTATGAAACGTAAGAGACTGTGCTACAGATGAAGCCCCATTCCTATCCACAATTTCTTGTTTCATTTTCTGGTAGTTGTGTACATCAGCATCCTCAAAGTTCATGAATACTTTTAATGAGTCTCAGGCTAATTCTGGCCTACAAGGCTCAGAGCAAGTTTTTTTTCTAGCTCTATAGCTCTTGAATGGAATTAAACAAAGATCCTTTTTGTATGTTCTTATTTCTCATGGGTACACTGGTTTTGGGGATTCCCTGTGAGGTACATAGCTGGTTTATCATCATGGATATCTCTTGTTGAAGGCTAAACAGATGTTGGTCAATGGCCACACATCTTTCCTGAAGAGAAAGAGAAGAGTTCATCAAAGCCTCACTTAATTTATCCATATTGAACAGAACAAAGCAATGACAGTTTCAGTATCCACAAGTTTTTGGCTTCACAGAAAATTTTCTTCTCAACACAACCCTTCTCACTGCCACAAGGATTGTCATTGTCAGTAAATCTTCATATGGGCACAAAGGTTTTTCTGCCTATTACGCAGTTTGTTACACCAAATGATAGGAGCCAATATTCCAAATTAGTTTAGTATTTGGTCAGTATGATTTTACACTGCAGCATTTCATGAGGAAGGCTGCATTTATTTCTGGGAAGATGAGAAACAATTTAAGCAGAGCATTTGTCTACCAGTAGCTAGCTAGCTTGGAAACATAGTTTATAATAAAAAATGTATTTTCTGCCCACTGTATCCATCATGGCAGCATCTAGCAGAGCTTGCAAGAATAATTATTGTCTTTGGACTCATTTTCCAATTTTTAAAATTAAGATTTATTTACATGGAAAACTCAATATGAGGAGTTATTTGATAGAAATACACAGTAATTCATGCACTGCTAGTTTTCAAAGTTCAGTTCAACAAATTCAGTGTGCTAGAACAGATCATATTTTCTCTTTGGAGCTAGTCTATAATCAAAACAGAACATACAAAAATATCTGTCCTTACCTTCAAGTCTGCCTTTACACTACAGACAAGGGGAATTCCACCAGTTTCTCAGAGCAGCAGTATGTGTTCATTTTTGCCAGTTTCAGGAATACTTTCTATTGCTTTTCAGACTTTCTTTCTTCACATGTAGCTCCATGGCTACTCCTTTGTAGAAGCATGTCTTGTCTCAAAGGTCATGAATCAAATTTCCTTGACAGACAGTGGTCATTATATGCCTCCAAATATACCTGCTCCTTATTGGTTGTTATGGAGACTTGCCTCTTTCTGGTTTGCCTACCTATTGTGTATTTCTTTCACATGATGCACTCTGTAGTAAAGGCAACCCGACAGACAAAATCCCAGAATGAGTAGTGTATTTTCAATCACTATACTACTTTATTAGTGTGCGCGAGGATTTTGTGCTTAGAAAAAACATCTAATTTCTTTAAGATTATGTGTTTTGGACAAGTACATTTTTTTTCAGAAAGCACATGACTTATTAGTACCTTTGTTATAGTTTAGTAGCTATACAACTATTAAAGTAACACCTTGTTATTACAACTGATGATATTCAACACTTTAAAATTTCAGTTTTTTATCATGCCAGCTATTTCAGAACATTCAGCTCTTTCAATTGTCACAGTTTTACCACTTCTTGGGGTGCTTGCATATCTTAGTGAATTTCTTAATCCTTGAAACCCTGCTTCTGTAAGCATTTGGAAATACAATGCTGATATAAGTATATATTTTATGCTCTGTTTCAGTGGTATTTAACAATCCTGTGCTCTTAGGTTGTAGTTGTTAACAGCATTCTAAAACAGCTGTTTTTTTGTATTTTGTGAACAAGGTTTCTTTACTTGTGTTCTGTTTCAGTCTCCATTATTATTTAAGTGTGAATTTGGTCAGTAGCTCTTTGTGTTTCTATCTGACTACCCTGAGAGTTTAACTTAAGAAAAGCTTTTCATCTTGGTGGTATAAAGGAATTAATTCTAGAAGGTTCTGCTCTATTGTGCCTTCACCTTTGGCTGGCTACAAGCATTACTGCTTCTATAAGCATTTGGAAATACAATACTGATAAAAGTATACAAACTGATATAAGTATATATATATTTTGTTCTATCTGTTTCAGTGATATTTAACAATCCTGTGCTCTTAGGTTGTAGTTGTTAACACAATTCTTCAGTAGCTGTGTCTTTTGTGTTTTGTAAACAAGGTTTCTTGACTTGTGTTCTGTTTCAGTCTCCATTTTTTCTGCCACCCTGCTGCCCAATTGTTGTTGTGTTCTTAAAACTTGGTGACTTTTGAGTTGCCCACCTCTACTATATATTTGATATTGGATACTCCTCCCAGTCCCATTGCATCAGCTCATTCTATTGTGTACAGTGAAATCATTTGGGAAGGCCCACCCCCTTAGTTTCTTAACCTTTAATTATCTTTTGTTTCATCCCTTCCTACTTAACAAAAAATCTGCTTCTTTTACTGTAATTGTGTCCCTTAGTTTCTTAACCTTGAATTATCTTCTGTTCCTCCCTTCCTTCTGAATTAAAAAAACTTTATTCAACTGCTTTTACTGTTTTGTGCCTCTTCCTACTTTATTACTTTATTCTGCTTTTACTGCTTGTGTCTTACAGTGTTCAATTGCATTTATTCTGCTGTATTTATTACTGCTTGTTAGTAGTCTGATTAAATTGTAATTGTTACTCTGTCAGTTTTGGTTAAAGGACTTGGGCTTTAGGCCAGTTATTTTACATTAAGAAGGTTTGTAGTCTGCACCCTTGTGGGAGGAGATGGTAGCATTTGTCCTTCTGAGCTGGGAAATGCTGGGTGACAGCCTATTGTGCTTATTGTTCTAAGTGTTTTTGTTCCATTTTAAGCACTTGGGTTCCAAACCAGTTGTTTTACATTAGGAGGATTTGTGATCTAGACTCTTGTGGTGGGAGAGTATAGCCTACACCCTTCCAAGCTGGGAATTGCTGGTTGAAGGCTCATTGTGTCTGTTGGTCTGTAAGTGTCTTATTTCTGGTTTTAGCACTTGGGCTCCAAACCAGTTACTTTACATTGGAAGGGTTGTGGTCTGGGCTTTTGTAGCAGGAGAGTATATCCTACACCCTTCTAAGCTGGAAATTGCTGGTTGAAGGCTTTTTGTGTCTGTTATTCTGAAAGTGTCTTAGTTTTGGTTTAAGCATTTAGGCTCCAAACCAGTTACTTTACATTGGGAGGGTTGTGGTTTGGACTCTTGTGGTGGGAGGGTTTGGCCTACGCTCTTCTAAGATGGGAATTTCTGGTGAAGGCTTATTGTGCCTATTACTCTAAGTGTATTTATTCTGGTTTAAGTGCTTGGGTTCCAAACCACTTAATTTACATTAGGATGATTTGTGGTCTTAACTCTGTGGCAGGAGAGGGTAGCCTACACCCTTCTGGCTAGAAATTGCTGTTTGTAGGCCTAATGTGTCTGTTAGTCTGAAGTGTCTTAGTTCTGGTTTAGGTACTTGTGGTCCAAAACCAGTTGTTTTAAATCAGGAAGGTTTGTGGCCTAGACTCTTGTGGTGGGAGAGTGTTGCCTACATCCTTCTATGCCGGGAACTGCTGGTGAATTGTTGCATTATTTAAACTGCCTTCTGCTGTTGTGACTGTGATTTTATGCACATTTAATTTCTAGTACTTCTGCATTTTATAGTAGAAGCTAGATTCAGACTCACTGAATCTAGACTGGTATCATTTGAAAACTAAAACCAGCTCTTCACTGAGATATTGAATTATCTGAGGCATCTGTTGCTTCCAGCTAACTATAAATGCCTGTTTTTGCTCTAATACTGCACTTCTAATTTGTATTTGCACTCCACTGTCTGTTTGAATTGTCTAAACTATTTTTGGTCACATTTCACTGTACACTGTACTAGTTCAGCTGTAGCACTGCTCAGTTCCAAGTTTGCTATTCATGGGTCTGTTTTGTAATGTCTGAGCATCAACTTCAAGCCACCTTTGTTGGTGAAGGCCCTTCGGCACCCTTGTGTGAGGAGAGTGCTGTCTGGATCCAATCTAATTGAGGGTGATTGGACTAGAGCTCAGACAAAGCTTTCTTATTGGCTACTTCAAGTTAAAAGGGTACTTTCTTGTTTTATTTAAGCCCTGCATTTTGCACTTGTTTGTGTGTTGCACTCCATTGTGCATTGCCACATAGTGGTGGTTACCATTGGTGGTTACAGACACAAACATTTTGTTTGGTAAATTCTCCCTTAGTACTTTGCTTGTGGTCCTCCAGAGATTTCTCATGGCCCTGCTCTACTGTCAAGTGGAACACTAAGCCTAGCCTCAGAGGTACCAACACACCTCTCACCCCCTAGCCACTCATAAGTGTAACCTCTTTTCCTGATCATATAAATTTACTTATCACTATGGAAGGACAATTTCTCACAGTTTCTCCAGCCAGCTTTGTTGATATGTGCATCCTGAGGCAGTGTAGCAACTGTCTCATGTTCACTGACAACCATCTGCTCCTAGTCCACACAAACACAAGATATGAGAGATGCAGTTACATTAAGAATCTTGAATCCATGCTCTCTCACACATTAATCAGTACATATGATAATGACCAGGTTGCCAGCATGCACACCTTACCACCTACTCCACCCAAACCCACATTACACATACCTACATAAGCGGAGATCCTCACAAGAAACATACCTAAACACCAGACACCTCCCAAACACAAGCAGAAGCATGCTACACATAATATTTCCTCAGCAGAACACATTACATATAATAGCTCAAACACTAGTGTCTCACTGATCAAACCATTAAGGCAAAACACAAAATCAAACATATTAGTCATAGGTGACTCCATCGTGAGACACACTAATGTCTCTCTCATCAGGCTGGATAAGGAAAAGGTCATGGTCAGCTGTCTGTCAGATGCCAGGATACACCATATCACACATGCACTCAGGTCTCTCATCAACAGGTACTGTTATGACTCTGTTATAGTCCATGTTGGTGTGAATGACTTGAAGTGTACCTCTCTGGACTATATGAAGAGAGACATGACTGAGTGCTAGGACTATGTGTCTTAGGCAGGTATGTCCATAGCCTTAAGCAGCATTTTACCTTTACCTAGGATGATGCCTCAGTACAAACAGAAAATTATTGACTTCAATAATTGGTTTAGCTTCTGGTGTCATTCTGAGGGGATCCACTATCTGTCAGCCTGGAATGACATGATCGACAGACCTCGATGCTTTACTAGAGATGATCTTCATCTGTCAACCCTGGGATTTCAGCTTCTGGCTAAGGCTCTTGCCACCCCCATAGTGCCTTTTTTAGGCAGTGTCTCAAGTACAAAATTCCCAATGTAAAAACTCCATCTAAAACACCCTCAAGGTTATGCTGCTAAATGCTAGGAGTCTCAACACGAAACTGCACTCATTGGAAGCTGTCCTCATCTTGGATGACACAGACATTTGTGCAGTCATGGCGATCTGGTTCAAGGCTGTGGAGACCACCCCAGCCATACTGGGTTACACCTCAATCCACATGTTCAGACCTCAAATTGAAGGTGTGAAAATTAAAGGAGGCAGTGTATCAATATTCATTAAAAATAAATACACCTCCAGAGTGGTTAAATGGTATAACTCCCTGGAGACACTTTAGGTGCAATTAACTGTTGGTAGGATACCTATTCAAGTCACTGTCAGCTACAGGACCCCATCCATGAATCAGGAAACCCACTCTGCCTATTTGGATCTACTTGAGTCTATCAACAATACATCCAAACACCATGGTTTTGGGTGACTTTAACTACCCATCCATTGATTGGTTAAATTATTTGTGCTCAAACTCATTTGCCCAAAGGTTCCTCAACTTTGTTAACTCCAGTGCCCTAGACCAGCTGGCTGACACCCCCACAAGCGGTGCCAACATCCTGGATCTAGTGCTCACCAATATGGGAGACCACTGTAGCATCCCCACTGTGAGGTCCTCCCTGGTGAGATCTGACCACAAATCAGTCTCATTCAAAGTAACTATCACACTTAATCCCACCTCAGCAGCAACTAATCTAAAAAACTTCTCCAAAGCAGATGATAACCTCTTACAGGATGGTATAAACAGCTTCACTGCATCACCTCCCTCAGATGGAACTGGAAACTATGCCGACCTTTACACCAAAGCTTTATACAAACACCTGTATAACTGCATTGACTTGGCAGTACCTGATAGGACCAAAACAAGCTCCTCAAGGAAGGGCAAACCTGCCTAGTGAACAACTGCCCTTAACATGCTTTACAATAAGAGGAAGAAATTGTTGTCTAAGAGTAAGAGGGAGTGAGCCCTCCTAAACAGGAAACACTCCCTCCTCAGCTTAAACAATCAAATAAGACTTTTTGTGAAGTCCTTCGAAGCAAACTACGAGCCCAAACTAACTTCCTCAACAAAGGACAACCACAAGGCATTTTCTAGTTACATCCGTAATCTAAAAGGAAAGGGCCAAATTTGTGCAGAACTGGTAGTTAATGATACCACATATACTGAGCCTGTGGACATAGCTAACCTGCTGGCCGACAGGTTCTGTGAAAACTTCACTCCCCTGTCCCTGCCACACATACCCCATGACATCCCTACCACCTGTCCCCTACCTTGTATCTCTAAAGAGCAAGTCATAAATGCCCTCTCTAAGGCCAAAGATACAGCATCAATGGGACCTGATAACATCCCAGGCTGTGTCCTACATGGGCTCAAACATGAATTAGCAACACCATTGGGTACTCTTTTCAATCATAGTCTAAGCATTGGCTTTGTACCATCTGAATGGAAAACCACTGTTATTCCCTTGCACAAAGGTGGTGCTTCCACTGACCCAGGGAACAATAGACCTATAACCTGGCTAGCCTCATCTGCAAGGCCATGGAGTGAATCATCATGGACCTTATCAACAAGTATATAGGTAATCTCCAAACACTTGTCCCTACTCAGTTTGAATTTATCAAGGGGAAATCATGCCTATTAAACCTGGTGGACTTCTTCAAGACAGTCACCATGGTCCTGGACAAGGGGAAGTCTGTGCATACAGCCTACCTGGACTTAGCCAAGGCATTTGATACTATCCTCTACTCAGGCATCATTAACAAACTCACCCAACTAGGCATCAACCCTTATATCATTAGATGGGTCACTAACTGGCTCACTGATAGAACTCATATAGTCAAAATAGGGGAATCCACCTCCAACAGCAAACCTGTAACCAGCGGTGTTCCACAGGGATCAGTCCTGGGATCTCTACTGTTTGAAATCTATTTCTGTGAAGTAAAAGCAAAAAATAAAGGTCTGTGTCTGGCAAAGTTTGCTGATGACTGCAAACTGGGAGTGTTCATATAATCTCCAAATGATGTTAACATCCTACAAGAGAGTCTTATACAAACAAATTATCAGTGCCAAAGCCATGGCCTTAAACATAATGCAAAAAATGTATTATCATCCCTTTCAGTAAGGGTGATGTTTCTGCTAACTACCACATCAATAGCAGCACCTTAAGTACGCACTCAGTGGTGAGAGACCTGAGCACACAGATTGACAGCAACCTCACCTTTGACCACCATGTCTCCACAGTGGTAAGAAGGGCATTCTATATTGCTCATCTCATAAGTAAGGGCACTGTCTCCAGAAAAAAAAGTTATTGCCTCCCTGTATTCTTCCCTCAACAGGCCAATAATTGAGTACAAAGCCCCTTTTGGTATGTACCTTTCTAAGCACTCAAAGCAATTGGAGAAACCACAAAGGTTTCTCACAAGGAAAATTTAAGGTCTCCACCATCTGTTCTATGAGGATCATCTGAAATCAATGTCACTTTATTCTGTTTCATACAGACTTCTCAGAGGTCATCTCTGCCTTGCATATAAGGCAATCTCTGACCCTGAGTTAATGGAAATGCTTCATATCTGAAAGTCAAATGGTACACGGGTTACTCGCTCTAAAGACCTTAACCTGGTATATGACATTAATAAAACCAACTGGTGGGACCTTTGCAACAGACTTCTACTTCATGTCAAGCAGAGCACCTCACTGGCCCTCTTCAAAAATAATCTGGACGACTGGATGGGTGACCATAAATTCGCACCTGGGGTTCCACCTGCATCCCTGTTGGATAGGGGCAATAGGTGCTGACTGTGAAATAAGGGTAAGAACTTGGCTACTCTTGTAAGGGCCCTAGGGCCATTAATCTAGTAACGTCCTATGATCCTATGAATGTCTAGGGGATTCTGTTGTTTGCACTGCTAATGTAAATATACTAGAAACCTGGTAACACCTGCCCACAGTTCATCAGGATTCTTAATGCAGTCCTTTAGAAATGCTTCTTGGGACACCTCTGAGGTAACATCTCTGAATACCTCAGTATTTCTGTTCACACCGCAAACAGTCTGTGTATCCAACACAGTCATTATGAGACATACTTGTTTTGAACAGAGATCTTTTGTTCATTCTAATCAGTTTCTCATTCACAGTGCAAACAACAAATATGCTTAGCTGCTCACAATGTTTCAGTGCAACACCCCCTCATTGTGTCTTACTGATACCCTGTTTTCTCAGTCTTTTCCCTTCTTTTGAAGAAATTAGATGCCTTGCTTATTGACCATAATAGAAACTGTATCAGAATTAATTTTGATTCAGTCTGTTGTGGTCTCTAATGAGGCAAGTGTATAGATTATACCTTTTAAAGTACTACCCAAAAGCAATTAAATGGGTGATAGGCCAACATCTTCCAGTGGACTATTTCACCATTCCAGTTAAGGTAAATGTGAGTTCATATAATAGTTATAGATAATACTTGAAAGTCTTTACACCCTTCAATGCCCTTTCAACATGATCATTGGACTATGCATAGTTAAGACTGGAGATAAATTATATAGTACATTTTTCAAGTCCTGGTCTACTGTTGGGCCATTTCATCAAAAACAGCCATTAAAAATGGTACCCCTGCGTGTAATGGTGAACAAGCCTCCCACACTTCCCATGAAGAAATACTTTGCCCCCTTCTTTTCCTTATGTAACTTCACCCAAAGACACACAACCTTGGGGAAAGTTATGAAATTTCTATAAATAGTTCAAGACATGACAGACCACAGAGTTACTAGAAAAATTCTTACTGTTCCAAAAATGTCTTAAACTCCACACTTGCATACTGTGCAATATTGTCTGAAATAACCACATCTGTTGTTTGATGCCCAAAAATGTAATGCTCATTGTACTAATTATGCCTTCATTTGTTGTATCTATTAACTTCACATTCCCTGGAACATTTGAATGCTATCTCTTGCAGATCAGATAGACACAGTCTTGGCATTGAAACTAATTTCTTCCAGCTTTAACCAGTGATCTTCTTGGAAATGACTAATAAATTCACTTTCTTCAGCTTGTGACAAGCATCACACACAACACATTTCTGATATTCCTGTCTGCTTTAAAAGACATATCTGACCAAAATAATACATCATGAGTTTTCCAAATATATATTTATTTTGAGTGCGTTTTAAGTTACTGCAGGCATAATTGTTTATCTGTTAGGTGGAAGTGTTTAGCTCTTCATGTTACGTTTTACTACAGGTACACACAGCATTTTGAAGAAACGTTTACAAAATAAATAATTTTGCTGTACCTACATTTTTTCTTATTTACAGGTGTGTAAAACACTTGCTGTAGATGTGAATTGAGTTTACTTATGGCTCTCACTTATTAAAAAATGTATTCATAAAGAACAATCACACCAAAAAATATAAAAAGTGTTTTTCATCAAACCAAAATAAAAAAAAATTGTTTTGGACCAGTGAAGATTTTGAAATGTATTTGATGCTTTCATCTTTATGCTTAAAAAGACTTTATCAGAATAAAGCTGTAAAAAAATCAAATGGGTTAAATACTAAAACACAAACTCAATCAGATGCTTATAATTCCACCAGTCAGCTTTGTAAATTGAATATTTCTTTTTGGCTTTAACAAAGGCTTAATTCTAAATAGTTTTATTCAAAACAGGTGGCTGACCACCATTTACCTGACTTGCCACTCCGTTTCCTTCTTTTCTAAATACATGTTCAAATCAATACCTTAAATGTTCACTTCCAAAGAATCAGACAGAAAAAAAATAATATACTTGAAAACAACTGTATGACTTAGAATGTTTATGTAAGGCATTGTTTGCCCCTCAGATCTCATTGCATAAGTTCTATTTTCTTGTCTTTTTTAACCTTACTTTCATGCCTCATGAGCATGTCTATGCAGTAAGATCTGGGGATTCATTATATTCAGTTCTCAGCAATAAAGTGTGTACATTTTTATTTGTTTATTGACTTGTTAACTTGTTTATTGACTTGTTAACTGGGTAGGTGCTCTAGACCAAGGACCCTTTTCAGCCACAACCCAAGCAATGAGGCAATATTGCAGCAATAATTCGAGTTATGTTGATACTTCAGAATATTGCAGTCTTGTATATATCTGTTTGAGAGCAGTTTACGTTGTGTTTAACCTGTTCAGAGCAATATATCTTTTGTTGCATTTTAAGTAATACATGAGCACGTGTAGGATTTTCTGAGATGTTCCTTCATCCTTTTTCTAAGTATGATGTATTCTCCTATCTGCTATATGCCTTTGGGCAGGTGGTTCCAGCTGGTGGGAAAAATTTTATAGAATTTTTTTCACCAACTGCTTTCATGAATTGGAGCCGTTAGAGTGTTAAGGCACTATTGATTTTCCTTCAGAGCTACAAGGGGAGGATAGACTTATTAATGTGTTTTTTAATGGGGGACAGTAGCTGTTATAGAAGAGTTTAAAGGTGAAGGAGGAGAGGAGGAGATGAACTCAGGCAGTCACTGGAAGCCAGTTTGCCTTATTAAGTACAGGAGTCAGATGAATGAAATTGCAGGTTACATTTGCAGTTGCTTTTATTAAGTGACTGTTTTTTTTTTTTGTTTGTTTGTTTTAGAGGAGCTAAGTACAATTAGGGGAAGGTTATATTCAAGTATGATAAATAAAACAGTTTTGATAATTAGAGTTATATTTTTTATAGTAAGGTGGATGAATATTAGGTATCTAGCCTTTAGTTGCTGTGTAAACTCTAATTAAGAGCTGTTTCTGTGAGGCTAGGAGATTACTGGATTAAGGGATAAACTAATGTATTTATTCTGGTTAACTTGTATTAATATTTTTGGGGAAGTGTGTTTGGCAGTTTGGGAGGAGATTAGTGCTTCTGGATTACCGGTGAAGAACATTGAAGCAACTTTTATAACACTAAGAATTATGAAGTGTATGGAAAGCCAGCTACAGAGAAAATCAAAGATGGATTGCAGAGATTCTTGCAGAATGTTTAAGTTATGGTTGGAGCCATGGATGACTATGTCAGCTGCACAGAGAGTAATTTCAATAGGGTGAATAGTGGAGGTGAGGTAATTTATAAAGAAGGAAAAGAGGATGGTGCCTTATAAAATACCAAAGGTAAATGTTCCAGAGTTATTTGTGACAGAGGGTCAGCAAAGGACAAGTTCTTTATGAAAGGTAATTGGAGAGCTTTTGTAAATTAGGGGAACCAAAGCCAAGAGTCTGACGTTTTTGAATCAATAAGGAGTACTTTATGCTTTCAGATGCTCTTTTAAGGTCACTGAAGATAGCAACATCTTTTTGTTGTTTTGTTTTTCATTGAGAAGTGATTTCTGTCTCTAAATGTGTAAATAGCTTTAAGTATATTATGGCCTAATCTCAATCAATGCTAACTATTTGCAGGTATCCCCTTCTTCCCTAGGTCTTCTGTTATTTTTGTACTACATGATTATTTCAAAATATTTTAGCTATGAGATATGGGGTTGTGATTGATTGATATTCCTGAGCATACCTGGATGATGGACATTTAGATACATTAGAGCTTGTTGAACTGGAGAAGAGCTTTCCCATATTTTAGTCTCCCTTCTTTACCTAAGTGAGGGAATGATTAAAATATGGGTGAGGGGCTTACCAATATGAGACGAAGCAATTTTGAGGAAGGTTGTGTGGAGGGCATTAAAGTCAGGGTTGGGCTTGGCTTGTAGTTTTTTGTAGTAGTTTTGTAACTGTTTTTTGGCAGAGACAGGTCAAAACAAAATGGAAGATTCAGGTGGATTTGTGTGTTCTGCTGAGAAAAAATGGTGATGCAGATGAAAATGTACTAGTGAGGTATAGGGGATGGGGACTAGTTTGTGAAGGGGGTATGAAAACTGGTTGAATACTGGCTATGGGGAGGAAGGACATTGATGGCTGCTGCAGGGAGACACAAAGCTGTATCACTGTACTCATCTTCTCATCTCAGATGGGACACATACCCCAGCACATCTACCAATAATAAAAGGTGACCATCTCACACAAAACAGGTCACTATTGACATATTCATACCACAATCATACAGCATATAGTCTCCCAAAGTGTGAACCTACTTATAGGGATGATGTGCAACTATAAATTATAATCAGACCCATACTTATTTATTTTGTTTTGTTTTTTTAACTGAGGGAGAGCATTGATCCACTTGGACCTTTTTCATACTCGGCCTGGAAGCACTCTGTGGTTAAGTGACTTGCTCAGAGCCACACTGTAGGCAAATGAAGGTGGAAGGAATTAAACCATGTACCTCTGATTTACAAGAGGCAGCTCACTAACATTTTGGTGCTTTAACCCTCTGCTGTAACTGTCTCATATAGCTACATAGTATATACACATCAGGCATGATCATAACTATGGAAGACATAGCTATATACCACACACACATCAGGTATGATCATAAGTATGGAAGACACAGCTATATATCACACACACATTAGGTATGATCATAGTTATGGAAGACACAGCTATATACCACACACACACATCAGGTATGATCATTCCCTGTAAAAGATCACTATATACCATCTTACTACCTTAATCAGAGTGCACATTCCCAGCAATACATAGTGATAAAAGCTGAATAATCCATATAAAAGTAATTCTCTATAGGCATTCCTAGATTCAGTCACACATCATGTCCTCATTTTCCTGTACAAATCCCAAATAGCATACCATGTACCATTACAGCCATCTTCCAAGCTGAATTCACACAAGCAAATTTCATTATATAGGCAGGAGTTATGCAAACTAAACCGTTTTTTTTTTTTTTTTTTTCCACAGGAAGACAACACTACTTCCATCTTTAAGCAGGACACAAAAGTACATATTCTAATAAAATGTGATCATCCCTAGTGAAGTGCCAAAATCATGCAATGTTATAATTCTGGAACATGACTATAATAATCATCTTGAACATAAAACACACACACACACACACACACACACACACACACACACACACACACACACACACACATACCTGCACCAACATACATACACACGCACACAAACACACACATACATATATACACGCGTGCTCATACACACACACACACACACACACACACACACACACACACACACACACACACACACCACTACACTCTAGTTTTTCAACAGAATCAGTGTATCATTCACATTTCCGGTCTGGTCTCCTCAAGAGCAATCCTTACACTTAAATTGTCTTTGCCCAAATCTCTCCCCTTATACTTTCGTTTAAGGTGTACACACAGATGGATCTATTCCCATACAAAATATTTGATGTTTGTTACTTTAAAGAATCATCATTCATTTTTTTTTCTTTGCATAGAGGCAGGAAATATATCCATCAACTGTCCATGATTTTGCAGAATGTCAGTGATTTAACCTCATATTTTTTCCTATTCATAAAATTATGAATTTTCTGGAAAATCACTGATGATTTCACACAAGTCAATAGGCAGATATAATTAAGATGGATGAGTTAGAGGAAAAATGACTCCTGTGGGTATACATAACAGTATGGAGAGAAAGTAGTATCCTAGATGGCTGGAAAGTAACCATTCTAGTGGACAAGAACAAAGGGGACATTCATACCTGTAGGCAGTACAGAGGTATCAAACTCTTGACACACTCCATGAAAGTTCTGGAGAGGGAGATTGATAAATGAATTTGCAGAGTAGTAGAAAGTAAGACAGGAGATGAGCAGTTCTTATTCAGACTGGGGTGCAGCACAACTGACCAAATGTTTGCAGTGAGATAGATAGCTGAGAAGAAGCTAGAGCTGAGGAAAGAGTCCAAATGGGCATTCCTAAACTTGGAAAAAGCATATAACAAGGTCCCAAGAAAGCTGATTTTGACAGTCCTGTGATGGTTCAAAGTCCCAGAAACACTGGTGGAATTAGTGCAGGCTCTATACAAGGATCTAATGACACAAGTACAGTGTTCAAACTCACAGAGAGGTTCCCAGTAGGAATGGGTGTGCATCAGGGTTCGGCTGTGAACCCATTGCTGTTCATACTGGTTATGGACTACATTAGCAAACAGTTCAGAGGGGAGAGATCAACAAAGTTGCTGTATGCACTTGAATGGCATCGCAGGTTGAACTTGGAACAAGAACGTCAGAAAAAGATATGGGGATGGAATGCAAAACTGAATGCATACAGATAAGACAGTGGTAATGGCAGCAAATTGGGAAAATCAGAAGAAGCCAAGAATTGAGATAGAAAGGACAATAGTGGAACAGGTTAACAGCTTCATGTGTCTGGGAGGGGTGGCTGAGTAGAAGGAAAGTCTGAAATGAAGAGGTCAAAGCTAGAATCAGAGGGGCTGCCACTAACTGGCTTACAGTGTCAGGGGTAGAGTGACAGAAAAATACCAAAGAAGCTGAAAAGTAAGGTGGACAAAACACTGATTCAGTTAGTATTACTGTGTGGTACTGAAACCTGGGGTGTGAAGCAAAGCAGTGAAGATAATGAACTGTGAGGAGATGAAGTGCCTGAGAAAGGTAGTAGGATGCCCCCTGTAGGACAGATGAAGAAATGAAGACACCAGTGCAAACGTCCACATAGCTCTAACTGCAGAGGAGGTCAAAGAAAACAGATTACTGCACACGTTTAGGAAAGCAAAAGACAATCTCATGAAGAAGACTAGCTGCACTACAAAAATAATAATCAGTTTACACCGATCTGAACACGGCTGCCCCATGCCTTTTCTCGTAAGTCTACCATTCTTAATTTGAATTACTTATTTTTTTTCAGTTCTCTTACAAAGTATGAAAGTATTATTTCTTATTTTTTCACATCTCTAGAAATAATATGTCAAAACAACACAGTGGTTAAGACACTTCACTTTGGAAGATGTATGTGTTGGATATGGGGAAGAGGGACAATGCATTTTTAGTACTTTAGAGATGTACACACCTTAAAATGATACACTGATATGAAATGAAAGCCATATAACATTTTCTGATAACAGCCACACTATTTATGTGATTGTTCTAGAAACACTTGAGTCCCAAGCGCTTGAAACCCACTGTCTCAAACCCAGAGATCCAAGCGCCTTGTCACATGTTACATCACTGCTTGCACTTGAACTTGAATATGAGTTCAGGCAAGCAGCTGCCGCAGCTCACCTGAACACATTATTTGAGTTTGAGCCAGATAAGTGCAGCAGCCGAAGTGTGAGAGTGGGAGTGCAGATTAGAACACCAGTAGGGAAGGGAGTTTTAGGTTTAGGGAGTAGGGCAGGAATTTTAGGTTTAGGGAGCGGAAAGGGAGTGTTAGGATTAGGGGATGGAAAGAGGGCCTTAGATTTAGGGAGCAGGAGGAGGGTTTGAGGTTTAGAGAGCAGGATGGGAGTTTTAGGTTTAGGAAGCATGAAGGGGGCCTTAGGGTTAGGCAATGGGAGGATGGTTTTAGATTAGGGAGTAGGAAGAGAGTTTTAGGTTTAAGGAATAGGAAGGGAGTTTTAGGGTTACAGTTAGGATTATGGTAGGTCTTGTGAAGATAGGTAAAGGCTGCCAGCCTAGCCAGATAGAGTTTTGTAGATAATTCTGTAATTTGTAAATATTGATGTAAGCCACAGGCTTGTTTTCTTAAATGTGAAAAGACTGTATTGGATGTTGAACTGAAAAAAAATGTAACAACAGTGCACTCTGCTGTAAGAAAGCTAATAAGTCAAGCAGTGTGAAATTCTTTGATCTAAAACTCGGAGCCGAGATGTCTAGAGGGAGGCATTCTGCTTATTTTTTGAGGCCAGAGTTAATGGCTAGAATTTACATGTATAATTTCTTTTATTGCTCTGGCTTCCTGACCAGCTGCAAGATCAAATGGGCTATTAACCCCTGAGTTTCAGTTAGTCTGGGAACCAGGAAGAAATTATGTAATCTGAAATGAATCAGTGGTACTTTGTTATCAATTTAAGGAGAGAAAGAACAAGAGCATTTTAGCATTTGTCTTCAGAACATCCAGCATCACCAGCACTGTCTTGCTCTATATGTAAGTTTATTTTAGAACTGTGTTTTCTCTTATATATAGCTAGGAACTAGGAAGATTAGATTAGTTTTTTTCTGTATTGATGTCGGAACGTTTCTACTGTATTATTTTAAGTATTTTTCTGTGATCCCTGAACTCTTGACTAGCACTGTGAAGTCAAGAAGTATTGTCTTGTGTTTTTATTATTTATTATTAATTACTTTTAAACCTTTCAACTGTGGCTGTTTTGTGGAGAGATAATTTAAGCTCTAGAGTACATTGCATGTATATAGTGATACTGGCCAAGCCATCCCAATAAGCCTTGACTGTTAAGTTGCACTTACCATTTGGATAATAATATTGCACAGTAATAATTTGACACCCTTTGTTAAAGGCCTTTTTAGTAGCTGATAAATATTAGTGGGTGGTGTCAAGTGGTACTACCATATAATCTGGGTAAAAGGGGCACAGCTGGAGTACCTGTGCCAGCCTTCCCTAGGAGTGTCTGTGTGGTTGTATATAACTCTTATCTTAAAGTGTGTGTGTGTGTGTGTGTGTGTGTGTGTGTGTGTGTGTGTGTGTGTGTGTGTGTGTGTGTGTGTGTGTGTCAGCTATTTGGGCAGGGACACAAAGCACTGGTTGGACAGAGAGGGTGCTAGAGGTTTTAGCTTGCACACTAGGTTGAGATCTGGACCGTATAGCTGTGCCAGTGGGGAGTCTTATTGGGGATCTGGAGAGAAAGGGGAAACCAGCCCCAGACTGACTGTGATCTCTGTGTACTCTTAAGGGAAATTGTACTTTACGGTGTGTGTATTTATTATCCTTTCCCTATATGGATGCCCCTCACTGGTGTTAGCAGTGAGGATTGAAGCTCCTTGATTGCTGGGCCAGTGCACGGACATCAGTACATTGCATGTATATAGTGATACTGGCCAAGCCACTCCAATAAGCTTTGACTGTTCAGTTGCACTTACCATTTGGATAATAATATTGCACAGTATTATTGGACACCCTTTCATAAGGGCCTTTTGGTAGCTGATAAATATTAGTGGGTGGTGGCAAGTGGTACTACCGTATAGTCTAGGTAAAAGGGGCACACTGGAGAACCTGTGCCAGACTTCCACTGGCGTGTCTGTGTGGTTGTATTTAACTCTTATCTCAAAGTGTGTGTGTGTGTGTGTGTGTGTGTGTGTGTGTGTGTGTGTGTGTGTGTGTGTGTGTGTGTGTGTGTGTGTGTGTCAACTACTTGGGCAGGGACATGAGGCACTGGTTGGACAGAGAGGTTACTAGAGGTTTTAGCTTGCCCACTAGGCTAAGATCTGGACCCTATAGCTGTGCCAGTGGGGAGTCTTATTGGGGACCTGGAGAGAAGGGGAGAAACCAGTCCCAGACTGACTGTGATCTCTGTGTGCTCTTAAGAGAAATTGTACTTTACTGTGAGTGTATTTATTATCCTTTCCCTATATGGATACCCCTCATTGGTGTTACTGGTGAGGACTGAGGTTCCTTGATTGTTGGGCCAGTGCACGGGCATCACATATTAATTGTTTGGCAGTGGTGGGATATCCAAACCACATGTTATTTGGATGGCAAATACTAATTGGCTTGTAGTGGTGTGGGTGGTGTGAATTCCTGTAGTTTGTGTACAGTGATCACTGAAGGTGTTTTTGTACTCTAAATCAGCCATGCAGTGAATACTCAAGAGTTCAGATCACAATTGTTTTATTTCTTTTGTTAGCTTAGTTAGTTAGGGAGAGCAGGCAGCATGTCAGCAGAGGAGTACGGAAAGCTGACAAGGAGCCAGCTGGCTGAGATGTGCTAGGCTAGGGGACCGGTGCAGGGAAACCTGACTAAGGCAGACATGATTGCAGCTTTGGTCACAGCTGCATCAGAAAACAGTAACCAGGAGGATGATCACACTGGCAATGGAGATGTACCACACTCAGAGAATGGACAGCTCAACCTTTCTACAGAGGACTTAAAAAATCCATCTAGAGCTTGAGTTGGAGGCCAAGCGTGTGGAAATAGAAGCAGCAGAGAGGCTGAGGCATCTAGAAAGTGAGGACAATGAGAAATTGCAATTTTTGCAGGCTGAGGAGAATGAGAAACTGCTACACCTGGAAGCTGTGGAAAAGGAGAGGCAGAGGCAGCATGAAAAGGAGATGCTGACTCTTCACCAGAGTCATGGAGGTAATGGGGAAGGGAGTAACTGGACCCCAGAAGCACAAAAGGTCAGTACATTTCTTCAGCAGTTTACAGAGGGGATAATTTTGATAGTTTCATTCGTATGTTTGAGAGGGTATGTAAACAGTATGATGATGACCAAAGGCTCTGGGTACGGTTCCTGACCCCCTTACTCCACGTAAAGCTGTAACTGTGTTGTCTGAACTTGCTGATCATGAATGTTTTGATTATACTGCTTTTTAGAATTGCTTGTTAGAATGTTTTAAGTGAACACCTGAAACATAAAGGAAAAAGTTTCATGAGCATAGGCACAAGGCAGATGAAAGTGTATGTGAATATGTTGCCGAACTGAACACTTATTTTCATAGGTGGGTGAGTGGATGTCAGGTCACCACTTTTGAAGGGCTGGCAGACCTTTTGGTGATGGAACAAGCCCTTAGCACTTTGCCTAAGGGTATGAGGATCTGGTTAGCTGATAGACAATGTGCTACTTCAGAGGAGTTGGGGAAGAAGGGAGACCTAAACCTAGCAAGCAGGGCATCCCTACACAGGAAAGGGGCCCCCAGTACTGCTCATGGGTCTAAAGGAACCCATGGTGGGTAGCCAGACTGCTCCAACAGAATCTGCCAGTAGCAGGGGAGGCCACTAGTCCAGGTACATGTCCAGGACCTAGGGTTAAATGTTTTGAATGCAACCAGTGGGGCCATGTGGCATACAGATGTCCACAGAGACAAAGTGGGGAACAAAAGGTGAGAGAGCCAGTAAGTGGGAAAGACAAAATGCCAATAGTAGGTTGTCTTGAGACAACAAGGGTACCGAACTACCATCCTGCAGATGTCCTGATAGAGAAGGATTTGGATGAAGCAGTACCATGCACTTATGCAGTTACATGCAGTCAGGCTAGGAGACAAGCATGTGGGTCTGGTAGCCTGGGGGAGACCCAGACAGACTGCATACTTGCAGCCAGGACTGGTGAGGGTAAAAGAGGAACAGGTGGAGAACCTGTGCCAGCCTCCCCCAGGAGTGTCTGTATGGTTGTATATAACTCTTATCTCAAAGTATGTGTGTGTGTCAGCTACTTCGGCAGGGACACCAATCACTGGTTGGACAGAGAGGGTGCTGGAGGTTTTAGCTTGCCCACTAGGCTGAGATCTGGACTCTATAGCTGTGCCAGTGGGGAGTCTTATTGGGGACCTGGAAAGAAAGGGAGAAACCAGCCCCAGACTGACTGTGATCTCTGTGTGCTCTTAAGGGAAATTGTACTTACTGTGTGTATATTTGTTATCATTTCCCTATATGGACACCCCTCACTGGTGTTAGTGGTGAGGATTGAGGCTCTTGATTGCTGGTCCAGTGCATGGTGTCACAGGGCTATGAAAGCTAAGTAGTTATGGGAGATAGAGCTACTGGAGGTCGAGCACTTTCCTATGTGACCAGGCGGCACTGAGCAAGTGTATCACAAGCATCTGTCATGCGAGTTACCCTATTTATGATGCTGCTCACCAATCTGCAGGATAGCACAAGTAAGGGCAACAATCTTTTGTAGTCTTTAGGGCAGCCTGCACCAGACAGACATCCACAGGTTTCCCTTCATCTCCTCATTGATTTCTTAGGTACTGGTGATGATATTTCGTCTTACCTTGTCTAAAATTACTTTGCAGCAAAACCGTCAGCCAGAAGATGTAGCTATTCTCCAAGTTGCCAGTGAAGGGCAAAACTAAAATCAGTTTCTAGTGTTTCTGAATTTTATCAACATACCTTGTTTTTCCTCTGTTTGCTACATCAAACAACAGTCAACTGATATAGCTAACTCCAAACCACTCATTTTGTTTAAAGGCTACTTGTTTTAGCAGTCCATTTTTGGACCATCAAAGTGCCAGTTTAACTCATTTACTAGAGCAGGAGGAGGTGTCAAAAGACACAATCACCTTTCTCGGGGGGGGGGGGCTTAGTGTCAGGGGCTGTTAAAAAAAATTGGTAGATTTGGTAGATTGTGGAGCATACCAACAAAAGGTACTAAAACTAGTAAACAAAACAAACACCAATGGCCCAACCAGCACTGCAACCAACTGTTTATTGAAATAAATACAATAAAAAAATGAGGACTTTCATCTAAAATCGACTTCATCAGAGTAGTTTTTGTCTAACATTGATGATGCATTTAAGTATAAAATGACAGCCAATCAAATCAAGGGAATACCACAGAGCAGGAGATGTCACAAATAGGAATTATGGGAGTTGTAGTATGTTAAATTTATAAAGCACAGAAACATGAAATTCACACAACAGTAAAGAAGTTAAAACTGTAATAGGAAGTGTTAGATAAAAATGCAGTATAAATAATGCAAAGTAAACAATATGTACAATACTAAAATCACAATGTGCTGAAAGAAAGTGTGTAAAAAATGTAGATGTGACGGATAAAAAGATGCAAACCCAGCAGAATTACAATATTTAAAAACGCTTGACAGATAAAAAAAATGAGCCAATGCATATATAGATAGTTGAGTAAATAAATAATTCTGGTAGTCAGAAATTAAAAAAAAAGTGTTTGTAAAATGACTTTTGTAAAATATGTATGTAAACATATACTTAAAAGCTAAGTGAAATAAATTGTAAGTAAATAATGTTGACATATTATACCACTGCAGCTCTTTTCTTTAAAATGCAAGCAAGGGAAATGCTGTCATTAATGCCTTAATGCCTGGTGCTGATGACGCATCAAGTCTTAACTGCCATTATAGTTCTTTACACTCAAATTATCTATACCTCCACTATAACCTGCAGCTGTTTCCCTGTCAATAATAAAAAAATATAAACTTTTTAAAATTAGGGCAATCAGTTGTGTGCCTGTATAGTGCCTTTGTTGTTTTCCTCTGTTTGATATCATAAATGTGCTCCCTAATTCTTTCTTTCAACTTTTTGATTGTTTTCCCAACGTAGAAAGCATTGCATAAGCTGCATGTGGCAAGAGACACTATAAGGGAGGTGTTACAGTCACACCTTCTCAGATAAGGAATGGTCCTGGCAAAGTTTTATACCAATACATATGGGCCCTCATTAATGAACCTGTAGAATTTACAGGCGCACATTTATGCATAGACCTGTGGGTCCTCTTTAAATTTTTTCCACCACCTGGCATTTTCAACCCTTGAAAAACAATCACAGGACTAGCCCCAATGTACTTTTTGATTTCACTGGGAGAAACCAAGTCCCAAAAAAATCTAATAATATTTGTGTAACAAGACATCTGTATGAAATGGTGAAAACGGGTGTAGTTTTATCAAATGTTTTCATTAATCATACTATCCTCAGTGGCATCTACAATGCCATTGGGAGGAACTGATCTGATTCTCAATATAGGTGAAAACCGGTCTGTAGGATGTTTTACTACTTCAATCTTAATATTATTTAAGAGCTGTAAAGGATAACCCCTTTTGACAAACATTCCAATCAAAAGTCTAATTTTGTTATCAAAAATGTTATTGTCAGATGTTATTCTAGAGAGCCTAACCATCTGGCCTTTAACCACTGACCTTTTTTGGTGAAAAGGGTGGGAGCTCTCAGAATGTAAGTATTAGAAAATGTCTCTTTCCTGAAAGTACTAGTGGGATAGCACTCAAAATCAGATGTCCTTTCAAGTAGGATGTCTAGATAATTAATCTGATGAACTCTGTAAGAGTAGGTAAACTTAAGAAAGCTCATGGAATTTTGCCATAGTGAATGGGTTTGGTGCCATTGTTCTAGTGTGCCTTTCCAAAGGATAAGCACATCATCCATGAACCTAAAATACCCATGGACCATTGCACGAAATGGAGGGTGTGTGTGTGAACACAACTACTTTCTCCCACATGGGCAATACCACGTTGGCATATAATGGGGCACAAGCTGCACCCTTAGCAATACCTGAACCCGCTTGTAATATTCTCCGTCATAGTATATAAAATTGTTGTTTAATACCAATTCAAGGAGGGTAGTGACCACACATATACAGTGAGCAGACAATTTTGAGTAATGGGACAAAAAAAAATCAAAAAACAATCCATTCCAGCACCATGGAAGATGACTGAAAACAGCTCCGCAACATCTACAGTAATAACAATAATGTCATCATTGTACTGTAATATGTCTAGTATTTGCACTAAATGCCAAGAGTCCTTTAAAATGTAAGACTCAAATTCTAAAATGGATTTACATTTATAATCCACATATTTGGCCAGTGTCTCTGTCTTTGACCCTCTTGCAGTCACTATAAGCCTAACTGGGGATCGGCCATACATTTATGGATTTTGGGAATACCAAAAATCAATGCTATTTTAGGCTTACTAACATTAAGGTATTCCCATTCCTCATGGTTAATGTCCCCCTGCATAACCATGTCTAATAAAGTGAAATCCAACTTGGCATATGCAATGGAAGTTTCATTAAGTGACACTCTAGCATATGTAACATCATTAGATAATAACAAAAACATTTTAGAATAATAATCTAAATGATTCATGAAAACAACCCCCCACCCTTATCGAGTTTCATAATACACAAACTTCTAGCAGACATAAATGTTTCCAAACACTTTCTCTCTTCGCATAATAAATTATCATAGGTTCATAGGCCTGCACTAAGCTAATGGCCCTGGAGATTTTACAAGCCTAGCCCATAGAAGTGCCCTGGCATAGTGCCGCCTGACGTTAGTTCCCAGTGCCTCTATCAAGTAGAACCACTGGAGTGATCCCTGGGGTGAACTTTCTATTACCCATCCACTCATCAAGATTTCTCTTGAAGAGGGCCAGTGAGGTGCTCTGCTTGACATGTATGAGAAGTCTATTCCATAGCATGGGCAGTTTCTGGGTGAGGAACCTGTCCTCCAGTATGTTCTGTTGATTGTGGTAATGAGGTTGAGGTCTCTGGAGCATGTGGTGTGGAGGGACTGGGATTTCTTTAGAAGAAACATTTCTAACAGAGTTAGGTCAGACATGGCTTTGTAAGTCAAACAGCGATCATCTCTAAGTAGGCAATATGAGACAGAGAATAGCTGGAGTCTTTTGAGTCTGTCTGTGTAGGGCATGTGTTTAATGCCAAGGATCCTCTTTATGAGGTACTTTTGTGGCCTCTTCAGCTGTTGCAGGTGTCTAGTGAGGTACATGCCAAATGGGGCATTATACTCTATGATTGGTCTAATGAGAGAAGAGTAGAGAGAGATGATTATCTCTTTCTTCCTGGATGCAAAATCCTTGGTATTGAGATGTGCCACATAGAAGGACTTTCTGACCACAGTGACAATGTGGTGGTTGAAGGAGAGGTTGCTGTCAACCTGCATCACCAGATCTCTTATAATGCCTTCAGTGTTCAGTGGGTTCCCATTGATGTAGTAATTAGTGGGAACTGAGTTTTTACCAAAGGGGATGATGACGCATTTTTTTGGTATTAAACTTAAGGCCATTGTTTTGACACCAGTCATTGGTCTCAGTGAGGCCTTTCTGTAGGATGTCTGCATCACGTGGGGAGTTAATAATGGCTCCCAGCTTGCAGTCATCTGAGATCATGGTCAGCCAGAGTCCCTTTGTGTTGGCCTGGACTTCTGAGAAGTAGATGCCGAACAGGAGAGGACCCAGGACCGATCCCTGTGGGACTCCACTAGTGACTTTTCAGCAGTCTGACTTGGAGTCCCCTACTTTCACACTGTGTGTTCTATCTGTGAGCCAGTTTGCAACCCACCTAGTGATATAGGGGTTGATGCCTAGTTTGGTGAGTTTATCAATAATTCCTGAGTGAGGAATAGCATCAAAGGCCTGGACCAGATCAAGGTAGGCTGTATGCACTGCCTTACCATCATCCACAGCCCTGGTGACTGACTCAAATAAGTCAACCAGGTTGAGCTGGCATGATCTCCCTTTCACAAAGCCAAATTGCGTGGAGTCTAGAGTTTGGAGATTTCCTAAATCTTTGTTAATCAGGTCCATGATGATGTGCTCCATAGCTTTACATATCAGACTCGTCAGGCTAATGGGGTGATAATTCCCAGGGTCTGTAGTCACTCCCACTTTATGGAGAGGGATAACTATAGCAGTGCGTCATTCAGTAGGGACAAAGCCTGAGGTGAGGCTGTGACTGAACAAGAGACACAGATGTGGTGCCAGTTCGCTTTGTAGTTCATGTAAAACACGGCCAGGGATATTGTCAGGTCCCATGGAAGCTGTATTCTTGTCCTTGGACAATGCAGCTTTAACCTGTGCTGCAGTAATGCTGGGTGCCTGGCATTCTTACGGTATTGTGATTGGTCTTTTGGAGGGGGGGTAAAGTTGGCACTGAATCTGTCAGCCAGTATGTTGGCAATATCTGTTGGCTCAGTATAGGAGGTACCATTGGGCAGTAACTCAGAGTAAATCTGGGTATTGTTGTGAAGATTCTTGATATAACTATAGAAGGCTTTGTGATTGCTTTTAGTGTCTGCCGCAATTCTGCCTTCATAGCTGACTTTGAAGGATTTGATGAGGGATCTCAACTTTTTGTTGAGGCTAATAAGGGAGGTTTTCCAGTCTTGGGACTTCACCTTTTTCTGCAACAGTTTCTTCCTTCTCTTGTGGAGTTTATTAATGGCTGGGGATCACCAGCTTGGCTTCCTTTTTTTGGAGGAGAGCATCTTGGTTCTATTGGGTATGGCTAGTTCCATGCATTTATGTACAAGTTTGTACAGTGCATTGGTGTATGATTCGGCAGTCATGCAGCTATTTTCCATTGGCATGGGTGCTGTGAAGTTAGCCACCTCTGTTTTTAGGAGCCCAAAGTCAGCTTTGGGGAGGTTTCTCAAGATGGTTACCTTTGCGGGGGGTGTGGGTGAGATGTGGATTTCCATGGTGATTAGTTTATGGTCAGATCTGACCACGGAGGGATTGTCTATTGGTGTAGAGCAACAGTCGTCCATGTTAGTAATAACCAGGTCAAGGACGTTGCTTCCTCTAGTGGGGGGTCAGAATGAGCTGGTCCGGGTTATTGGAATTGATGAATTCCAGGAAGAGTTGGGCCAGTGCATTGGTGCTTGAGTAGTTTTCCCAGTTGATGGAGGGGTAGTTGAAGTCTCCTAGTATAACAGTGTTGGGTTAGACCTTGATAGATTCCAGGGTGCTTAGGAACATGGAGAGAGAGTCTGGGGACATGGTTGGGGACCTATAGCAGGCTATGACCTGGATCGCCGTCTAACCCAATGTTAGTTGTACCTGAAGTATCTCAGATGCATTATGCTGGGCTACTAGTCTGGAGGTGTGCATATCCTTTATGAATATGGAGACAACACTGCCTTTGGAGCTTCAGTCCATGTTTCGGGGCCGAAAGGTGTGGAATGAGTTATAGCCTGGTACTGCCGGGTGCTTTCAACCAGTTTAAATCAAGTCTCTGTTACAGCACAAATGCTGATGTTCTCCATTTTGAGGAGTGCTTCAAGTGAGTGCATCTTGAGATTTAGGCTTCTAGCGTTGAGCAGCATGACCCTCAGATTGCATTTACTTATAGCCGGGGGTGACAGATGCAGGCCATCTCTGGCAAAAGCATCGAGGTCTGTCATTCATGCCTTCCCAAGCAGGCAGATACTGAATCCCCTTAAAATGACACCAGAAACTTAGCCAATTGTTGAAGTCAATATTTTTTTTGTTTGTACTGTGGTATCATTCTGGATGATGGTAGAATACTGCTCAGGGCTAGGGTCATACCTGCCTGGGCCACATAATCTGAGAGCTCCACAATGTCTCTTTTCATGTAGTCCAGGGAGGTGCATCTTAGGTCATTCACACACACATGGAAAATGACAGAGTCATACTTGTACTTGTTGTGGAGTGATCTGAGTGCATGTAATATGTGTTTGTTCCTGGCACCTGATAGATAGCTGACTGTTACCTTCTCCTTATTCAACCTAGTGAGTGGGACATCTGTGTGCCCCACTATTGAGTCACCTATGATTAGTGTATTGGGGAAAGAGTTTAGTCTTAGGGGATTAGGTTAAGGTGCACACTGTGGAGGTGAGCTATGTGTCCTGTGGTTTGTGCTGTGCTGTGGTGGTCGAGTGCATTTCTGTGTTGGAGGTCTCTGCTGTTTGGGTAAATTTTTATTGACAGCCTCCACGAAGGTGGGTATGTGGTTTGTGTTTTTATGTGAGAGCTGTGATGGTGGGTGTTCTGGAGGGCTATGTGTTCCATGTGGTGTGGTGCAGGTGTTGACCTTCTCCTCCTGATCAGCTAGTCTGGTCTTGGCTGGAGAGTGCATAGCTTCCAATTTGGTGATATAAGTGCATCTCTCACAAGTCTGAGTGTTGGGAGGTAAGAGGGAAGGGTTGTCTGTGTACATGAGGCAGTTACTACACTGCCTCAGAATGTCCAAGTGCACCAGGTTAATAAAAGAAAGCACAGGGAACTGAACTTTAATCATGCCAGGAGGAGTGGTCGTAACTACTAAGTACTGGAGCTATTTCCGTGAAGAACGACTAGTGCTGATGGTACTTAGGTGTGCTACAATAATTGCTACAAAAACCTGTTGAAGTGCAAAGTGATTAAGCTATTTGAAGTGCAAGAGAGAGAGAGAGAAAGAACTAGCAAGGTCTAAGGGAAAAACTGAAGAGCAGACTTGGCGCTGCTGTGCGGAGCTTAAACAAGGGCAAACCTGTGAAACACGGGCTTTTGAACCATAAAGTTGAAAGGGATGGAAAAACTGCCCAAATGGCCAATAAACTACAATTTCTGGGCCAGAAACCACTGCTCTTGTGGTAGATAGGCTACCTAGTGCTTACCACTCCGACTGATAAGCTAAAAGGCTTCCCTCCAACACAGAATGGGTTGGGTGGGCTCAGAAGTGTACAAACAGTCTTGGATACAGCAAATCTGTATCTGGACTAGACTAGTTATAGGAAAGGTGGTAAACAAGCTTAGAACTTTTTTCTTTGTTTTTTACAGAAGAGCAGCTTAAACAGCAGCAAAAATTCAAATGCAGTGCAAGCTAGCATACTTGAGTCTGTAGCAATATTAAAACAAATACAGTTTAAATAAATGCAATTAAATTTAAAAAACGACTAAAAACAAGTGCAGAAAGCAGTAAATTATGAAAAAATCAAAATGCACGCACTTAGAGTATCAATAAACAATGCCAGCAAATATATAAATAATTCAGTCAAGCAAAAATTAAGACAGTGCAGAACTCTGAACAGTTAAAAAGTGCCAAAAATATACTTATCGGCTCTTTATTTCCAGATTGTTTGAGAAGCACACACAGTCAGAACATAAGGTGATTCTAGCAATGGTATGCAGGACTGTATGGAGATAAGGTTTTGTTAAGGGTTCGTCCACAAGAGTGTAGACCACAAAAACCGTCCCAAATGTAAAGCAACTTGCCTGAAGTACAAGTGCCAAGACCAAAGCTTAAAATGCTTAGAATAACAGACAAATCTAACCAGGCTACCAACAAGCAGCACCAAATGCAGCAGAATAAAAGCACTCGAACACTTAAGAGGAGAGGGAGGAAACAGAAGTGTTCAAAGTCAAAGAAGCAAGGGGGTAGTCCTGCCCAAATAATCTCACTGTACTATGTTGAACGATCAAATGAGACTGGACTGGGAGCAGTGACCAAGATCAGATTTACAGCAGGGGCGGGCAAATCCAAAGCCACCAAGTTTAAGACTACAAGAACACTTGCGAGGGAGAGTGTGAAAAAAAAACAGTGCAAACAACAACAAAGAACAGAAACAATACAGTAAATATATAAATAATAAAGCAAATATATAACTGCAGCACTTTGCAAACTGAGTTTCAAAAAGTATACTTATCAGTTTGGAATATCCAATGGGAAAAGATTCCAACTCTGCTCACAGTCAGGAGAATTTAGCTCTCTGCTATATCAGCTCTTCACAAATTCACAGAAATGCAGTTTGTAATGGAAGTACAACACAGAAAATACACCTCAGGCAATGACTAACAGCTACGATGGGCTGGCTCAACAACCCCCACCTGAAACTAGCTTCGGAGCTACCCTGAGAAACAAAGTGCAGACAACAACAAAGGACAGAAACAATACAGCAAATATATAAATAATAAAGCGAATATATAAATACAGCACAGTGCAAACTGAGTTGCAAAAAATGTACTTATCAGTTTGGAATATCATATAGGAAAAGATTCCAACTCTGCTCACAGTCAGGAGAATTTAGCTCTCTGCTATATCAACTCTGCACAAATTCACAGAAATGCAGTTTGTAATGGAAGTACAACAGAGAAAATACACGTCAGGCAATGACTAACAGCTAAGAAGTGCTGGCTCAACAACCCCCACCTGAAACTAGCTTCTGAGCTACCCTGAGAAACAAAGTGCAGACAATAACAAAGGATGGAAGCAATACAGCAAATATATAAATAATAAAGCAAATATATAAATACAGCACAGTGCAAACTGAGTTGCAAAAAGTGTACTTACCAGTTTGGAATATCAGATGGGAAAATATTCCAACTCTGTTCACAGTCAGGAGAATTTAGCTCTCTGCTATATCAACTCTTCACAATTTCACAGAAATGCAGTTTGTAAAGATTTCCTTTGGCAAATAGTCTTCCTAAATTCTTTTTCACAAATGTTGTCAAAAAAAAAGAAACCCATGAGTTGGGGGAGGTATAAAAGTGCTTTTCCTTTTAGGTGGACCTAATTCAACAGATTGATTTCCACTGTCTGCAAAAAACAATTTAAGGTTAAGATTTCTAACATCTCATTTCAGCTGGAGAAATGTGTAAAGAATGTCATATTTAAAATTAGGAATAAAGTTAAATCCTTTCTTAAACAAGGACAAACATCCTGCAGAAATAGTAGTGTCAGATAAATTGTAAATGCTGAAAGACTCACTATTGCACACATTCACTTCTAAATTACAACCACGTTTACAGTTTAATTTCTTCTGAATCTCCCCCTCTCTGTCCCCCCCCCACCCCAAAAGTTCTGAAAACTGTTCAACCGTTGGGATCTCAGACTGGTTCATGAGCCATAGTTTAAATCTTTGTGTTGGTTGGTCAGTCTCTCCAACCTCCTGATCTGGGGTTCTTCTAAAAAAAAAACACTTCATCAACCACTGTAGGCTCCTGTGCCACTGAATCAATATTACCCCCTGAAAGAATCAGTTCTATCCATTCATCTGTGTCCAGGGACAGGGTAAGCCATCCCCAGCTCATAATCTGAATTGTCCCTCTGTAGCTTATGGATTTCCCTTGCTTTGTTTTTGTCTATAACACTGTCTTCCTGATGGAAAATTCCATAAAATTGCTGCTTAATATTAATAAATGCAAGGTCCTTTTTAATAGACTTAAAACCTTAAGTTCACTGTCACGTAAAACAATCTTAGAATCATTTTCTCTAATAATAAATCAAAGTAGAGCCATACCTGTGTCATTGAATAATTTAGCAATAAAGACGAACGAGTAGAAAAACGCTCACTTTATTAACAAAAATAATAAAGCTTTCAGGAAATAACACTTCTTCAGTATTCAAACATTGCAGTAAAAATCACCATTTTTATATAAAATATCACATGACGCAGCCTTATTTACAGATAGCTGGTGTAGCCATGGGTACCCCCATGGCTAACACATATGCTAATATTTTACTAAGTCAATGGGAAAAAGAATATGTTATGAGTGATGAAAATCCATTTAAAGGAAATATCCTTTTTACCAGCGTTTTGTGGACAATTGTTTCCTATTATGGAAAGGTGATGAACAACAATTAAAAAGATTTGTGGAATTTTTAGATAGCACTACGACCTTTTTAAAGTTTACAATGGAATATTCCTATAATAAAATCTCCTACCTAGATGTTGAATTGTACAAAGAAGCTGAGGTATTAAAAACTTGTGTGCATAGAAAGGATGTACAGGTAAATAGGTATACGCATGCAAAAAGTATGCATGCCAAACATGTGTTTGGTGGAATTGTAAAAAGTCAATTATTAAGGGTGAGCAGACTTAATACTGATTTGATAAAATGTGAAGAACAGATGGATGTTATATGTAAGGATTTTGAAAATAGAGGCTATAATGTTGATTATGTCCTAATGATCAAAAACAACATATTAAGGGATAGAAATGCCATGGCACCCACATATTTTGGGGAAAATTCTTTGGATGGGAATGAGGCATCTTGTTCCCCCTCTCTTTTGAGATATGTTACAACCTATAGTTATATGACAAAATATGTGGTGGCAATAATTGGAAAAAATTGGTGAATACTGACATCTTTGCCTGAATTAGTTACAATATTGGGCAATGTACCACGATTTGCCTATAAAAATAGAAATAATCTTGAGACAATTGTGCTATAAAGATTTTGAGGTGAATTTAATGAACCCAGTGACTTTCAATTACGGCACCACTCCTTGTTTTAATTGTAGTTGCTGCAATGATATTTGTGATAAACGGGTTTTCAAGCATCCAATAAATAAAATAAAATATAAGATGAAGTATCAAGCCACATGCAGTACAACGACAATAGTATATTTAGAAACATGTACCCAGTGTGATGGATTTTATGTGGGAAAGTGTTCGAGGCAACTTAAAGATTGCATAATTGAACACAAGTCTGAGATAAGGAGAGGTGCCATGTCTAACGCCCTAACCAAACATAAAACTGATAAAGGGATGTCTCATAATTTTAAATTTAAGGTTTTATAGGTAGTGTATAAAAACTTAAGACAGAGTGATATAAATATCAGGCTGGAGATGGCTGAGTATAAATGGATTGTTAGACTTGAAGCAGATAGGGCACCAGGACTAAATAATATGATAACTGTCAAACCAGTCTTAATAGCAAGACAGAAGCAATATAAGTGATGACTTATAAGTTGGTGATGAAGATCAAATGTTTTAAGAAAGTTCAGTAGCAATGAAAATAGACTTGATTTTTAATGTTAATTGTTTTTGAAATGTTAATTATTTTTGAAATTTCATTGGTGGCTGTGTCATGTGATATTTTATATAAAATGGTGACTTTTTAATGCAATGTTTGATTACTGAAGAAGTGTTATTTCCTGAAAGCTTTATTATTTTTGTTAATAAAGTGAGCGTTTTTCTACTCATTCGTCTTTATTGCTGAGTTACGGTCATAATGTCTGATAGAATCAACTACAGGTGATCTGTTTTCGTTTTCATTGAATAATTTAACCAGTTTGTGGTTCACTCGATTTGATTGGCTGTCATTTTATAGTTAAATGAATCAACAATGGTAGGCAAAATCTACTCATATGAAGTTTATGTGAAGTTGATTTTAGACAAAACCATTCAGTTTTTTATTGTATTTATTTCAATAAAGACTTGGTTGCAGTGCTCGTTGGGCCCTTTGTGTTAGATTGCGGAGCATACACATGCATACTACAACCAAGTGTGTGAGTTCCACTGTTTTCAATGCAGCAACTCAGGGGCAAAAACTATACATATATTTTTTTTAATAAAAATGTTCATATAGATTATAGATGTGTGTATCTTCATCTATATGTATATATCCAGCTACATGTATATAGGTATATATATATATATATATATATATATATATATATATAGATATATATATATACATATATATATATATATATATATTTACACACACACACACACACACACACTATATTATATATATATATATATATATATATATATATATATATATATATATATAGATATGTCAGAGCCAGGACTTACGTTGACTGTCATTAAAGTCAACTAAACAGAGAGTTGTGCAAGATCACTACATTACTGAGTCGTGGAATATGCCCTTTCCCTGGTATTCTGTGATCATGGAGGTAGAATACAAGATTAGCAGGGGTTATGTGTGTGTGGGACACAGCCACCCCACATGGGTGATGCAGGGTGGTAACATTGTGGTTATCTGATCAGCAGATTTTAAACCATTGGGAAGAGAATATAGATCAACCCATTTACTTAAGCCAGAAATTTGAAGTTATGAAGGCTGTAGCTTTTGTTGAATTAGATGTACTTAAAACAAAATATGCATAAGCCTTCACTGCAAAAAAAAACAAAAAACAGAATAACAGATAAAGTCCTTATATGATGTAATAAATGTCATGCCCACATACTATCAAGCACTATGAGCTTTATGGAAGAATGCATTGCAGAGGAATGAGGGATTAGTGAAGATGGTGAAACATAAAAACTAGAGTTCCATTTAGTTTTAAGCTGAGGAAGTACCTTGTAATGGGGTGTCATAAAATAAGAATAAGGAGGAGTGTTTTAGGTTTGAGAGAAGAACTGGTGAAGCAGCTCAATCAGGAAAACATACTACAAAATGCAGTGAATTATTGTGATCAATTGAACAAAAAATAAGATCATAAGACTGATAAGACCAACCCATTACTGATGGATTTACTGCACATCAGCAAGTCAAATGGCATCAGACATACTCAGTCTGGGGATCTAAGCCACTCATGCAACATGAACAAAATGGTTTGGAGGGATGTATATCTCACAGAGGATAATACTTCTCTGGAACAGAATCCTTATCCACATAAAACAAAGTTCATGCATGACAGTTTTCAAGTACAACTTAGATCTATGGATAGGAAACAGAAAATGAATCCAGGACTGCCCCCTGTACTACTAATGGACAGAAACACTTCTAAATGCTTTATCCCATGTATGGGTCCGCTCAGATTATCTATGGTATGATCCAGTTATTCTCATTATGTGTAGTATATAATTATCGAAAAGGACAGGTTATTTCAAGGACAAAAAAGGAAATTGGCTTGTTATTTAAATGGCTCACAAGGGCAGCTAATCTAGTACTTACCTATGAACCTATACAGTCAAGAGCTGGTTAACAAAGGCAAACAGAAAAGTAGTTAGTATTGTGAAGGAAAATGTCTGATAGTTATAGAACTATAGGTTGTATAAAAAAGATTTATAAAGTCTAGGAAATCAGACATAATGAAGTTATTGTTTATTAGTTACATTAGACCCAAACTTGAGTATGGAATAACAATATGGAAACCCTATAGGAAAACAAGCATGAATAAACTGGAAAGAGTACATCGGAAATATACTAATGGCATCCACGGATGTGAAAATCTAAGTTATTATGAAAGACTAAAATATCTGAACTTGTACAGTGTCTCTTACAGATATTTAAGAGATCTTATTCAGGTATATAGGGCATTTAGGGACAACTACCTCTGGGAATGTTTGGGGTTATCAAAAAGTACTATAGAATCGTCAGATAACCTATGTAGAACATTCTATAGGAATGAGAAGTGTACTAATTGGTTCTCTGACAGAGTAGCTGATGCATGGAACAGACTACCAAATTACATTAAAGCAAGTACTAGTTTAGATATTTTTAAGAACAGCCTGGACATTTATTATGGGAACAAGTGTTTTGGCATATTGGCAAGCTAGAAGGGCTTTAATGCCCGTGCTTAAAACATTTGTATGCATGTATGTAAATGTCACAAGCAAGTAAGCTATTGTAAATGATACTGCTATATTTGGGAGAGAGCAAGCGAGTTTCAGTTTAACCATGACTCATTTTGAGTCATAGAACACATGCAAGGTGGCTGATACTGTAAACAGAGTATATTTTCAACATCCCATGGCAATATATTTGTTTAAAAAAGCATATTAATAGAAATACACATACACATTAAGATAAATGATAATCTTTTAACTAGACTGAGGTTAAAGAGTGGGATTTGTAAGGCTCTTCTTTAACACCTACACTACTTATTATGGCTATGAACCCCATGTTAGAATATTTGGATCAAAGGCCAAAGGGGATTAATACCAAGAATCAGAAATCTTTAGCAACTGTGTATGTAGACTTTGTTACTAATTTCACTTGATTATGCAATGCATAACAAAGTGATAAATCATAGTTTTGATTAGGTCAGAAATATGGTGCATTATTTAGTAAAACATACTAAATCTAGTTTATTTGAAATATGAAAAGGCAAAGGAACCAGCTTCAAAGATCAAAGTCTAATTGTTAAAGAGTTTACATTTCTTGGAATATTTTGTAAACTGACTTTTAGAGAAATGGTAGAGTGGAACTGAAGATGCTCCAAAACCTTGACCGGCTGGTTATTCCTGGAAAATGTGCTGAAGATGTTGTATCACTGTGTTGAATCTTTAATTTATGAACCTGATTTTACCACTATTCTTAACTTGGGTTAATGCAAACAATAAAATGTTTCAAAACTTTTTATATAAAGATCCCCTAGAATATGTTGAGAAGCCAATTTCACTCTTTAATAATTCTGTTTCATTTTCTCTGAAAACAATTGCATATTCTGTACAGTTCACATGTTTATATATTGCAAGCCTTATTGGTAAAAAGAACTACAGTTCTATTTATATCATTTTTATTTAAAAAAAGATTACATTCCCCCCAACTTAGTACAAATTTCTTTATGTTTTACTGAAAGGCATCTGCAAACTTCATTAAGCCTGTCTAATTTTTCATGTAAAACCAGACATTTTATTGCTAAATAAATGCCTTTTTCAATATAAATAGAGTGAGGTTTAAAACTGCTGCAGTGGTGACTAAAACACTTATATTTAATAAATGGAAACACCTCCCTTACCTGTATTTTTAAGATTTATGTGGTATAAGATTTAGATGGATTGTAAATCTCTCCTGGAAAATGGAAGTGATGGTGTACTTTGAATTTTGTTTTTCTGTTCTTTTTTCTGTATTTCTCTCTTTCTGTATGTCATTGGTTTGTTTTTGTAATATATACTGTGATAAGGAAAATAAAAAATATAAAAATGTGCTCAGTTATATAATTTAGCTATATATAAAAGTATGATCAGTTATATAATTCAGCTATATGAACTAACATTTTACATATTTAATTCAGGCTTAATAGCATCTGAATACACAGCATGCATGCCTACTGGTATACAAAAATCATAAGATAATATAATTGACAAGTATTAGTGAAATGTACATTTGGCTATCATCAGTAGTGTTTCTATGTTAGTCATTCAAGGAACACTAGACTGGATATATAATTATCACATTACAATACCATCTGACTACCATTCTTAGAATATTCTAGCAGCAAAACGATATCGTATTGCTGTGATTATAGTGACACTCCCATTTGGTATCTTTTTTATTTCCTTCTTGAAGAGAGTTTGATCTTAACCTGGTTTTGTCACCACCTGGACTTCCTATTCATAACACTGTCTATCCTCCTTGACGACTATTCAGTACAATATCAGTTGGTCTAAGGGGCTTGAAGTGCGGTAATCTGTACTACATTTTAATGGATATTACAAAATGAGCACATTTCAGTGATTATTTTAATGCAGTTCACATCAGCAGTACCCAGAATGTATTTCTGTTATCTGCTTTTTACATCATTATTGCTAGACTGTCATCAAAATGTTATATTACAAAGTCTTTATGTTACACCTGTGTGTTACCTATACCAATCTCTGTCCATTCTGAACTCACTTTAGATACGTTACTAAATGAAGCACTGATTCCATGCTTGCACTCTGCATTGTAAGTACTCACATGCTCGCACTCTGCATTGTAAATACTCACATGCTCACACTCTGCATTGTAAATACTCACATGCTCACACTCTACATTGTCAGTGCTCACATGCTCGCACTCTGCATTGTAAATACTCACATTCTCACACTCTGCATTGTAAATACTCACATGCTCACACTCTGCATTGTCAGTACTCACATGCTTGCACTCTGCATTGTAAATACTCACATGCTCACACTCTGCATTGTAAATACTCACATGCTCACACTCTGCATTGTCAGTACTCACATGCTCGCACTCTGCATTGTAAATACTCACATGCTCACACTCTGCATTGTTAGTACTCACATGCTCGCACTCTGCATTGTTAGTACTCACATGCTTGCACTCTGCATTGTTAGTACTCACATGCTCGCACTCTGCATTGTAAATACTCACATGCTCACACTCTGCATTGTTAGTACTCACATGCTCACACTCTGCATTGTCAGTGCTCACATGCTTGCACTCTGCATTGTAAATACTCACATGCTCGCACTCTGCATTGTAAGTACTCCCATGCTCTCACTCTGCATTGTCAGTACTCACATGCTCACACTCTGCATTGTAAGTACCCACATGCTCACACTCTGCATTGTCAGTACTCACATGCTCGCACTCTGCGTTGTCAGTACTCACATGTTCGCACTCTGCACTGTCAGTACTCATATGCTCGCCCTCTGCATTTGTAAGTACTCACATGCTCACACTCTGCATTGTCAGTACTCACATGCTCGCACTCTGCATTGTAAGTACTCACATGCTCTCACTCTGCATTGTCAGTACTCACATGCTCACACTCTGCATTGTAAGTACCCACATGCTCACACTCTGCATTGTCAGTACTCACATGCTCGCACTCTGCGTTGTCAGTACTCACATGCTCGCACTCTGCACTGTCAGTACTCTTATGCTCGCCCTCTGCATTTGTAAGTACTCACATGCTCACACTCTGCATTGTCAGTACTCACATGCTCGCACACTGCATTGTAAGTACTCACATGCTCTCACTCTGCATTGTCAGTACTCACATGCTCGCACTCTACGTTGTCAGTACTCACATGCTCGCACTCTGCACTGTCAGTACTCATATGCTCGCCCTCTGCATTTGTAAGTACTCACATGTTCGCACTCTGCATTTGTAAGTACTCACATGCTCGCACTCTTCATTTGTAAATACTCACTATATTTCACATTATTGCTTCATGTCCTTAGACGGTTTAATTTTCAGAGACATACAACATCTAATAATGATGAGTATTTGGATGTGTTAAAGTAGAACAAAATGTTACCTAGCTTATAAATGTCCACTTTTTCTCCTTCATTGTTGTCCTTTTACTCAGTGAATCTTCTAATCTGACCTTAAATACTTAATTGCATGTGTACAACTCCTATGTCTGGGCAGTTTTATCAGTATTAGCTTCAAAGTTTATTCAGTTGATGGATATTGTTAACATTATTTCTGTGATTACTGTGAACTGTAAGCAGACTAGACAGTGGAATATTGTGGATTTAAGTCAAATATTCAATTCCTCCAGTAAAAGCTATTTGGGAGAGTAGATTTGATTAGCTCAGAATAGGTGACGATGATTACCAATGAATACATGAAAATTTGTTATATGTATACCTTTTCCATAAAAGAGGAGGAAGAGATGGATTAGAATCCATTACAAGACATGAAAAATGAAGCTAACAAAGGGAAATTATCATCTTTGTCGGTGGGGGGGGGGTGCATAAATACTAGCTTGTTAGAAAGCCTACTTGTATCTATCACATTTTCTGACCAAACGTTTGAACTTCTTTAGGCTATTGCTTTAGCTTACAGATATAATCTGAAAAAAGGCAACCACATTTCATGATTAACAAGGATGTTACTATTATCTTGACAGAATCCTGCTTATAAGGACTGAGTCAGTGACTACTGTTTTGTCTTCTCCACTTAGCTTCATAGGTAGTTACTGAGCATGCAGTCCAGAAGATCATTAAGAAACGTAGCCCAGATTTTGAATTACCCCAAAGCACTGTCTGGTTAAATGACTTGCTTAAGGCTACACAGTAGGCAAATGAAGGTTAAGGGGAACAAATGTTATACCACAGACAGTAAATTGTTAAAAGCTCATAGCCTTAATCCTGTGTGCTAACTCCAGACAATGGACAAGTAAAAGATGTAACATGCTACCTAATAGCTTATACTGCAGAACCGCCATATAGATTATTGCAGATACCTCCTTGGCCTTTTAAGCAAAGTGTTGGTTCCTCTAATCAGTTCAACTAATTTAGTCATGTTTGTGATGGCTATTCAGGTCACTTGCTCAAATAATCCAGCAATTAGACTGTGTAATTGATTAATGCAATCCTAGTGACTCTATTACATTATGCTAACCATCTTAATATAATGGTCTGAAAATACAATCAACTTCTAAAACTGTTTCATGTCTGACATATGCGTATCTATCAACTGTCCAGAATTTCACAGAATCTCCGGATTTTTTTCCCAAATTTTTGGACTGTTCCTTATAAAGTCTGTAGTTTTCTGACAAATCATTGAGGATTGAAGTCACTAAATAATGACATGCATTTGAATTTTACATGTCATATCCTTCAGAAAATGCATGCTCACATAAAACCTGTTATTTTATCAATTTTGAACTTTATAAGAGAAGTTTTAAAAATGTGTCCCTGAGTTTGGTCCTTTGTCACCTCATTATTTTTGGATTTGCCCATACCTCTCAACTGTCTCTGAGACTGACTCTGATTTTAGTTCTGTTCCTCTTAATCCCACCTTAAAACCTATGACTTTTAGAGAAATTGTGGTAACTTACACTTAATAAATAAGGGCTATAATTAAAGTTACAGACTTATTTTACATCAGAAAATGTATATAAATTCACATTTTGTTATTCTTCCAATGTCTTAAGTTATCTGGTTCTGTTTATTAAATTGAGAACTAAACCAAGATATATTTTGTTGGAGAGGGCCCCGCACCCTTGTGGCAGGAGTGCGCAGTCAGAACTCATCTGATTGAAGATTGCTGGCACAGGGCTCAGTTTTGAGCTTTTTATTGGTTAAATTGTTTAATTCAGTTTGTTCAGTGTTTTAATTCAGCTTCACAGAGTCAGGTGACCAGCCACTGCTCTACTGTATTCATCTGTGCAATGCAAGTAATCTGTTGCATTCTGCTAACCACAAGTACATTTTTACTGTATTTTTCACTTTTAAACTGTATTTTTGCTTTATTGCTGATTTTGTTAGACTGTTTCTGCTTATTTGTTCCACATTTTGTCTGCTGTAGCATAGACTAGATTCAGACATACTGAATCTGGTTCTGTTTGTTAAACTGAGCACTAAACCAGGCTATCTTTTGTTGGAGAGGGCCTCCCTGCACCCTTGCGGCAGGAGAGTGCAGTTAGGACATATCTGATTGAAGTCTGCTGGAACAGGGCTCAGTTTGGGCTTTTTTATTGGTTAAATTGTTTAATTCAGTTTGCTCACTCTTGCTACATAAGCCCTGCATTTACACGGTTTTGAGCTTGTTTTAATGCAGCTTCACAGAGATAGGAGACAAGCCACTGCTCTGCTATATTCATCTGTTTACGTGTAGTGCACCTCAATGCACCATCACGCACTACCTTGCAGTGGGGGCAACCACTGGCAGTTAAAGATGCTAAAAGAAATTTCCCTTAGTAGTTGCCCGTAATCCGGCCGAGAAGTCCTTAAATTGCACTTAGTTGCTCAGAGAGCACCTCAGCTGCACTTTTGCCCCTTAAACAGGCCCCAAACCACCAAATATACAATAATCTCATACCATTTAGAGATCCCTGCTAGTATAGATCCTTTATAGAGCCCCCCATTAGGATAATCCCAATTTGAGCACCCAGTTATACCACACCCCTCCATTCTCTCTTCCCACTGTGAAACATGATTTAACCTAGCATTATGGATGGCCAGTTTCCCTCCATTTCACCTACCAGCCTGACTGACATGGGTATCCAGAGGCAGTGTAGCAACTGCCTCATATACACTGACAACCTTCTACTCCTAAATCACTCAAGTTCAATTTGTGAGAGATACAGCTACACTAAGAATCTGGGAACTGTAACACTGAACAGGTTGTCAGCTCACATACTATACCCCCTACACAAACCATGCACTCAACACATAAACCATCATACATGGAGGTACTCACCAGAAACCTATCTAAACACCAGAGAATACAGACCTTCCAAACACAAACATGCTACACCCAATACAGCACCTACAGCACTCAATACAGATAAAAACACAAGCACCAGTGTCTCACCAAATAAGCCCCTAGAGCAAAGCAGATCTAAACCAATTTTGTTAGTCATAGGTGACTCCATTCTGAGACACACAGATGTCCCACTCACCAGGCAGGACAAGGAGAAGATTACAGTCAGCTGTCTATCAGATGCCAGGATCCATCAGATCACACATGTACTCAAGTCTGTCAACAACAAGTACTGTTATGACTCCATCATACATCATGTTGGTGAGAATGACTTGAGCTGTACCTCACTTGACTATATGAAGAGAGACATGACTGAGCGCTATGAATATGTGTCACAGGAAGGTATGTCCCCAGCCTTGAGCAGCATTCTACCCTCACCTAGAATGATACCACAATATAAACAAAAAAATGATTGACTTCAACAATTGCCTTAGTTTCTGGTGTCATTCTAAGGAGATCCAGTTCCTGTCAGCCTGGGATGGCATGGTTGATAGACCAAGCTGCTTTGCCAAAGAGGTCATCACCTGTCACCTCTAGGCTTTCAGTTACTAGCTAAGGCACTTTCCTCCCCCATGGTGCGTTTTTTAGGCAAGATCTCAAGAACAAAATTTCTGACATGAAAATATCACTGACAAATAAATTAAAGGTTACGCTGTTAAACGCTAGAAGTTTAATTCAGAAACTGCACTCTCTGGAAGCACTCCTCTCTCTGGAGGATGTTGACATCTGTGCAGCCACAGAAACTTGGTTCAGGATTGCAGGGAGTACCCTGGCCTTGCAAGGCTACAATGCCTTCCACACTTTCAGACAGCAAAATGAACACATAAGAACCTTCATCATGCATAAATACACCTGTAGACTGGTTAGACAGGAAAACTCCATGGAGTTACTCCAAGTTCAAGGTAACTGTTAAGTAACTGTAGGAAAGACCTCCCCCCATCCTCAAGTCATTGTTAGCTGTAGGCCCCTTCAGTGAACCAAGATACTTATGCTGTTTATTTGGACCTACTTGAGTCAATAAAATTACAACCAAGCACTCTAATCATGGGTGACTTTAACTATCCCTCCAGTGACTGGGAAACTTATACAAGTACCAACATGCTCAGACAAAGGTTCCTGAACTTTGTTAACACTAATGCCCTTGAAGAAATAGGATGCAACCCCACAAGGGACTCAAATATTCTTGACCTGGTCCTCACCAACATGGGTGACTGTTGCACCACCACAACTATAGTACCCACAGTGGTAAATCTGATCACAAACCACTCACATTTGAAGTGGCTGTGACAAAAGGAAATACTGCCAGCCCAGCTAGCTGGAGTTATATGTCATTGGTGAACATCAAAATTATTTATATGACTCTTGTGTCACAAATATATTAGAACTGTATGTCATGTATATATCAAACTGCTTGTACAGACATGTGTGTGTTGAAAAGGTATTTGGAAAATGCTTGTGTTTAAAATGGATTCACAGTGTGCCCTACTAGAAGAGAACAGAAATGTACATGCACTATTGTAACTGTTTAAATGTACATATTTTAAAAGTGGAAACTGGGATACAGGAGATTAACTTTAGTCCAGCAAACTTCAGAAAAAATAACTGAAATTAAATTAATTTATGGCTAGGCCATAAACGATGGTATCTTTCAGTTTTAATGCAGCAAGAGACTCAATGTTTATACTAGGAAACTTTCTGTATTGTCTTTAGGGTGAACTAATTACTAGTCTTAAAAGCATGAAGGAATGCAATTGTTTTATGACCAAGCATCTGCCAGTGATCTGAAGAAAAGCCCTTGTCTATGTATTTTTACAGGTAGATGCTAAATGCTATCAGCTGCCATCAGTGGTTGTTTGGCCTGGGAACTAGGAGTCAGATGACAAGAAATTATATAATTTTGCAAGCTGCCCCAGATATTAATTTGACAAGTCTCTTCATGGGACACAGAATTCTGCATTCTGTATTGGACAGATGCTAAATGCTACCAGTTGCTATCAATGGTTGTTTGAACTGGGAACTAGGAGTCAGATAACAAGAAATAATGTCATTCTGCAAACTATCCCAGCAGTAATATTTTAGATATTAATTTGAAAAGTCTCTTAGTGAGAGAGAGAGAGAGAGAGAGAGAGAGAGAGAGCACTCTGCATTCTGTCTTGGACCTGACAACAACTAGAAGATCCATTCACCACATCTGCCTTGCACTATTAGTAAGTTCTTAGGTTTGGATATTTTTTTTATTTATTTGAGACTGTCCTGCAATGTTGTTTTTAAAAATAGTTGGGAGGGTGGCCTAATGGTTAAGGTGTTTGCCTTACAAACACAAGGTGCAGGGTTTGAGTCTTATAAGAGATAATTGGCTAGGCTTAAAATGGCTCGCAAGGGCAGTTAGACTAGTTCTAACCTATGAACATATTTCCTGTGGTTTTGAGCTCTGGTGTCACTGTGAATATATATTTATTATTGTCTTGTTCTTTTATTATGTATTATTAAATATATTTAAACCTTTCATTGTAGCTGATCTGAGTAGAGATATTTAAGTTTTGAGAGTACTTACATATTTATTCGGTGACACTGTGTGGGCCACTCCTAATAGCCTTGCTCTTGGTCAAACTACTATTTATGTTAATATTAATATTACACAGTAAGACTGAACACCCTTTGTTAAGGGCCTTAAAGTAGCTGATAAGGAGTGAGTGGTGGCAGTAATAACTACCTTATAGTCTGGGCAGAAGGAGGACATAGCTAGTAAACCTGTGCCAACCTTTCCCAGGTGTGTGTGTGTGTGTGTGTGTGTGTGTGTGTGTGTGTGTGTGTGTGTGTGTGTGTGTGTGTGTGTGTGTGTGTCAGCTACTTGGGCAGGGACATGAAGCACTGGTTGGAGAGAGAGGGTGCTGTGGGTCTTGGCTTGGTCACTCAGCTGAGATCCCTATAGCTGTGCCAGTGGGGAGTCTTATTGGGGATCTGGAGGAAGAGTGAGAAACCAGCCCCAGACTGACTGTGGTCTCTGTGTGCTCTTAAGGGAAATTGCAGTTGATGCAGAGTGCTGCACCTGGAAATGCTGTGTGGGTACTTGTCATCTTCTCAGTGAACATCCCCCACTGTTGCCAGTGGTGAGGACTGAGGCTCCTTGATTACTGGTTCAGTGAAGTGTTGTTAAGGTAGCTATTCTCAAGGTAGCTATAACACCTGAACCACTCGTGAAATCAGGCTAATTTTTTTCACCAAAGCTAATTATACCCTCTTAAGGCATGGCATAAATAAATTCCAAGCTCCTTTTTCCACAGATGGCATTGACAACTATACGAAGGTATACACAAATTGACAAAGTTGTAATTGATAGAATCAAAAGAAGATCCTCAAGGAAAAACAAGCCTCCCTGGTGGATATCTAGCATTAGTAAGTTATACAACAAGAGGAAAATGTTGCTGCCTAAGAATAAAAAAGAGAGGCCCCAGCACTGGAAGAACACCCTCCTCTGCTTGAACAAACAAATAAGACAACTTGTAAAATCCTCTAAGGGCAACTTCAAAAACAATTTAGCAACCATAGCTAAGGATAACCATGAGGCATTCTTCAGCTATATCTGTAACCTAAAAGGTAGGACCCAGATGTGTGCTGAACTAGCTGTAGATGGCATCACACACAGAAATCCTGCAAAAAGGTTTACTATAATTTTTGCAAATGGAAAAAGAAATGCTGTTGGCAAGATTAACTCACCACAACAAAAAACATCACAGCTAAGACACAATGTCGAATCAGCTGATCGAATTCAGCAGATTCGACATTGTGTTCGAAAAGATCACATGATGTCCATATAGGAGCTCATGTAAATGAAACTCTTATATGTCACATCACGTTTTTGCAGGGGGCAAGCCCCCTTGCATCCCCTGCTAACTACATATTACAAATCCATGATTGCACTACAGAGAGGGAATGGATGAGATTACAAACCGCACTGTACTGCAATCTCTGTATGGTAGGTTGAGTTCATAACAGCGAATGTACAGTGCATTCACTGATATAAACTTTCGCACACAGAGATATTCAGCAAGATGGACATTCGAACATCCACATTTCGAATTGTTCATCTGTGGAGCATTTCAGTTCAAAAAATTGATATTAACCCTGCAAAAATGCTAACTTATTAGCTGACAGGTTTGGCAAAAATTTCAACCCCCTGTCCCCTCCAAACATTTCACAGAGCATTCTCTCTACATTTCCCCCAACTTGCATTTCCAAAGAGCAAGTCATTAATGCTCTCTCCAATGCCAAAAACACAGCCTCTATGGATGGTATCCTAGGTTGCTTTTTAAATGGTCTAAAATGTGAGTTAGCAACTCCATTTAGTACTTTCTTCAACCACAGCCTGAGTACTGGTTTTGTCCCTTCTGAATAGAAAACAGAAACCATCACCCCCCCCTTCATAAAGGGGATATAGCAATAGACTCTGGGAACTACAAACCCATAAGCTTAATCAGCCTTATCTGTAAAGCCATGAAACAAATCATCATGGACCTTATAAATAAGGATATACATGAGCTCCAAATCCTTGATCTCCCACAGCTTGGTTTTGTCAAAGCCAGATCATGTCTGTTAAACCTGGTGGACTTCTTTCAAAACATTACCAGCGCCATAGATGAAGGCAAATCTGTCCATACAACCTACCTTGACTTAGTTAAGGCCGTTGACACAATCCCACATTCGGGCATCTTTGATAAACTGTCCCAGTTGAATATCAACCCTTATGCTGTCAGGTGTGCTACTAACTATCTCACCAACAGATCATACTCAGTCAAAGTTGGGGACTTACCGCAACCGGCAGAACTATCACCAGTGGGGTTTCAAAGGGGTCAGTGCTGGGCCCCCTGTTGTTTGGAGTATACTTCTCAGAAGTTCAGGCCAAAACAGAAGGTCTGTGGCTGGCTTAGTTTGCTGATGACTGCAAATTAGGTGCAATCATTGAATCCCCAAATTATGTCAGTATATACTTCACGAGGGATATACACAAACCAATGATTGGTGCCAAAGCTGTGGACTCCAACTCAGTGCTAAAAAATGCATTATGATCCCCTTTGGTAAAAATGATGTCCCTGCAGACGATCATATAACTAATAATACACTAAGTAACAACTCAATAGTGAGAGACTTCGGAATGCAAGTTGACTGTAGCCTAAACTTTGACCACAATGTGTCTACTGTGGTAAGGAAGGCATTCTACATCGCACACCTCATTAGCAAAAGCATTGCTAATGAGTGAAAGTCATAACACCCCTGTACTCGACCCTCATCAAGCCATTAATTGAGTACAATGCTTCTTTTGATATGTACCTTACAAGGCACCTGCAGCAATTTGTGAGACCTCAGAGATTTCTAATCAAGAAAATTCAGGGTCTCCAGCAAACCAAGAAAATTCAGGGTCTCCAGCACATCATATGTTGACAGGCTGAAGTCACTGTCACTGTACTTAGTAGCATATAGACTACTTAGAGGAGATTTGTTCCTGGCCTACAGAGCAATCTCTGATCCAAACTTAATGGAAGTGCTGCACATAGGTTCAGAGCTTCATAGGTGTGTACCAGGCTAATGGCCCTGGAGCCTTTACAAGCCTAGCCCATAGGATTACCCTGGCATCGTGACACACAACATTAGTTCCCAATGCCTCTGTCGAGTAGAGCCACTGGAGTGATCCCTGGGGTGAATTTTCTATTTCTTATCCACTCATCAAGATTTCTCTTGCAGAGGGCCAGTGAGGTGCTCTGTTTGACATGTATGGGAAGTCTATTCCATAGCATGGGCAGTCTCTGGGTTATGAACTTGTCCCTCCAGCATATTCTGTTGATTGTGGTAATGAGGTTGAGGTCTCTGGAGCATGTGGTGTGGAGGGATTGGGATTTCTTTAGATATAGCATTTCTGATGGGTCAAATGGGACAAGGGACCTTTACCTGGTCTGTGACATAAATAGGACATGCTGGAGAGACAGATTTGTCTCTCACAGGTTGCCACTGCTCTGCAATAGGCTACCAGTTCACATCAAACAAAGCCCCTCTATGACCCTGTTTATGTGTTGCCTGGATGACTGGATAGGAAATTGTAAATTCCTGCTGGGGATTTTACCTATGAACCTCCTAGATATAGGCAGTCATTGCTAACTAAGATCTCAAGTGTAGGCAAGATCCTTTATTTTGAGTTTTCATGGTATTATATTGGGACACACAGCTAGGCTTATAAAGACCTTTGGGTCAATAGCCCAGTAACCACCTATGAACCTAGGAATAGTACTAATATTTTAAAAGTGTCTTTGATTGTCCCTGATTGTTTCTCAATTTATCCTTAATTCTGTTGAGATTTGTCCCTGAATGAGAGATATGGATATGTATTTAATTTTGTAGCTTATCATACCCTATCTCCATTATAACTATGCCCATTTCAGTTGCCAAAATCACGTAGACTCTTTTATTTAGAAGCTACTTACTGTCCCTGACATTAAGCAAGCAATAATACCCAAAGAGGTGTGTGTTATTGTGACGTTATTCTTGTGAAAGAACATTCTCCAACAGGGTATTAATGTACAAGTAATGTCTGCTGAAAAACGAGTCTGCCACTTCATGGCAGCATATCAAGCTGCCGTGGAGCTCAGACTGAAAAAAATAATGGCTGCCATTAATTTACACTCACTAAGCAGTGCTTTTGCTGTTTAGCAATTGTAAAATAAAGAAAAAAAATGCATGTATGTGTTTATGTCTGCGTGTAAGTGTATGACAGTGAGAGATCGATAGAGCCGTTATCTTACACTCGCTAAGCAGCGCTTTTGCTGTTTAGCGAGTGTAAAATAAATGAAACCAAAAAATATGTGTGTTTGTGTGTGTGAATTTGTGTTCATGTTTTTGTCTGCGTGAGTGAATGCATGCATAAAAGCAGAACATACTGTGTATGTGTGTGTGTGTGTGTGTGTGTGTGTGTGTGTGTGTGTGTGTGTATATGAGAGTGAAGAATGGCAGATATACCTGGTAGTGACAGCATCAGTTAAGAGGTTTCATACCTCTTGACCATACCTCTCAACCTCTCGGCACAAGAAATCTGGACAGAGCCACACATAAGGGACAAGCGACCAAAAATAAGGATAGATTTTAAATATTGCTCTTATAAACTTAGAAAGTTGCTAGAACAACAAGGTTTCCATTAGCATTTATGGTGACGTGCCTGTGTCTGGGGCAGGGGCGGCCCATGCTATTGGACTGCCGCCCCTCCAGCTGTAAAATTAAAGAAAATAAAAGATAATTAAAGAAAATAAAAGACAAAACAAAAAATTAAAATTCACAGACTTTCGCGCATGCACACTAGTCCGGACTGCTGCTGAGACAGTCTGGAGCATGCGCAGACTGTTTCAGCAGCAGTCCAGACTGGGAAACATGGAAGAGCAGAGATCCCAGAAGTCTATGCAGTTACTGGAAATGGATCGGACCCGGACTGCAACATCTGCAGGCTGGAGTCTCGCCAGGGGAAGAACATCTCACGTGGTGGATGTGCTCCAACGGACGTAATGCACGGGGCAGGGTTTGCAGTGCCCTAACAACTATCAGATCACGGACAGCTATGGATTTATTTAATGGCACAAAGGGATGGGATCCACATTGCTCCAGGTAAGTGTGTGTGTGTGTGTGTGTGTGTGTGTAAATGCCCCAGTTGCTATATACTGGTGGCTAGAACAAACTCATGGTGATGTGGTAGGGAATACCTCAGGCTTGAACCCTGTACCTTGTATGCAGGTATTAAGGACCTGAATTCCCTACCCACCACCATTTGTAAAAAAAAAATTACAGATTTTTGCCTCATATTTGATCTGATCTGTTCCTCATAATATCTGTGGTTTCTAAATGCTGCAATGCTTGATATTTGATGGTGCAGTGGTAGCATTGTTGCCTCACAGCTGCAGGTTCTCAGGTTTGATTCTTGGCTGGGGTGCCTTCTGTGTGGGGTCTGCATCTTCTGTTTGTGTGGGTTTGCTTTTGTGTCCTCCCGTGTCACAAAGACATGTCTGCATTATTTCTTCCTGGGCCTCTGCTGAAAATTATTTTTTTGTTCCAAGTCAGACTGTCCTGATTAACAAATGTTAAATAAAATTGACAGACATTTGAATTTCAGACTTCAGGTTTCTGAATGTTTAATTCCTTACATATTTGATGGTGCAGTGGTAGCATTGTTGCCTCACAGCTATAGGACTTCTGGTTTGATTCTTGGCTGGGGTGCCTTCTGTGTGGCGTCTGCATCTCATCCCTGTGTTTGTCTGGATTTGCTCTGGTGTCCTGCCATTTTACAAAGACATGTGTCTGCAGTATTTCTCCCTGGGCCTCTGCTGAAAATTGTTTTTGTTCCATCAGAAGTAAAATTGACAGGCATTTGAATTTCAGACTTCATATTCTTCAGAAAATACATAGTAACGCAACCTTTTATTCTAGCAATTTTCTAAGTTTATAAGATGAATATTTGAAATTTGTCCTTATTTTTGGGACTGTATTACCCCATTATTGGCTTTGTCCAGTTTTTTTGTGCTAAGGTTGACAGCTGTGGCAAGAACTGAATTCACTGAATATGTTTGAGGGCAGTATTCCCTCATTACTGGGTTTGTCCAGGTGTTTTGTACTAAGAGGTTGACAGCTATGGTGAGAACTGAATTCATTAAATGATAGCCATTTAAGTTTCAGTCTTCCGCTCTTTCACAAAGCAGCTGATTTGGCGTAGTAGTATGTTGCTCTGACTGTTTTGCACAGGGACCTTGGCACTAAAATGTATGGTGGTAACACAGCATTTTTCTTTCACAAAGCAGGTGATTTGGCATAGTGGTATGTTGCTCTGACTGTTTTGCACAGGGACATTGATAGTAAAATGAATGGTGGTAAAACAGCATTTTTCTTTCACAAAGCAGCTGATTTGGCATAGTGGTATGCTGCTCTGACTCTTTTGCACAGGGACCTTGGTAGTAAAATGTATGGTGGTAACACAGCATTTTATTCTAGCAACTTTCCAAGATTATACAAGCAATGTTTAATGTGTCCCTGGTTTTTGGGCTTTTGACCCCCCCCCAATAAATTTGGCTTTTTCCAGATTTCTTGTGCTGCGAAGTTGAGATGCAGTTGAGTATTGAGTAGATTTTACAAGGAGCTGAGAGCTGCAGGGGAAGAGAAGTTTAGTGCTGCTTATGCTAAGTCAGCATGCATTGTTAATAGCACAACAGGTTGTGTTCTTGCTTTTGATGCAGAAGGTTGTTGGTTCTACTCCCACAAGGGGTGAATGCTGCCGTACTGAAAAAAGTTAAGATACTAACTATGAGCCTGTTATCATTTTGCCATCCATTTCCTATTGCAATATTAGTAGCTTATCATTTTTAATGTAATATAGGCAATTTATTCCTCAGGGGCATCAGACACTTTATTTTTCAATGAAACCATGAAATATAAAGGTGTCTGCTAGCAGCAACCTCTTCATTAGTTACAGATTTATTTAATGGTGAATTATTTAGATGACTTTTTTACTTCTTCAGAGATTGTGCATATTTACTGATAATGGTGGACTGTAGAATTGTGCATATTTACTGATAATGGTGGACTGTAGAATTGTGCATATTTACTGATAATGGTGGACTGTAGAAGTCTGAGTAGACTTTTATGATGGAAATGTTCTGAACTGGGCAGTTTTGTCATTATGGATGCATGCATTTTGTTTCATTGTTTACTGGAAAGATGTTCTGAATTGGGCAGTTTTGTCATTATTGGTGCATGCGTTTTGTTTCATAGTTTACTGGAAAAATGTTCAAAACAATAGGAAGGTGTATCAAAGAGCACATGTATGTTTCATATGCAAGGGGCCTATGATTTGAAAACAGCCCAGAATTAATCTTTATCTGCCACTGGTAAAATTTATTTTCTTTGAATGTGGATTTCAATGCTGTTTCAATGAATGTGAGTTTCAAGGGTAGAGAAGTTTTAATGCTATGTTTGTTTAGCAGATGTCTTAGTGTTTGCGCTGTAACATGCAAAATAAAACTTTCAAATGAAGTCCAAATCATCATAGAAGTAAATCAGTATGCACATTAGTGTTTATGGTAAATGGAGTGAAATAGCCAAGTAATGGATTATTGGAATGGCTGCAGGGGGAGGCTTCATTCGACCATGATTTTGTGAGGGGGAAGGGCGGCAAACTTAAAGACAGCCCCAGCTGAACTATACCTCCCAACTGTCCAGATTTTTAAAGAATGAATAGATTTTTGCTTCTTATTTTTGGTTTGTTCCTCATAACATTTGTGGTTTTCTGGTAAATCATTTAGGAATTAAGTCACTAAATAATGACACACTGAGTTTCAGACTTCATAACCTTCAGAAAAATGCATGCTAAAGTAAGACCTGTTGTTCTATCAACTGTCTCAGTTTATACAAGAGCAATTTTTAGTACTGTTTATATGTTCCCCCAATATAGTTGGCCTTGTCCAGATTTATTGCATTAACAGGTTGAGAGGTACATGCAAATAATTTGCTTTATAGAATTAGGCATAGCCAAACCTCTCAACTGTCCCTGATTTTGGCTCAAAATGTTGCTCTTCCCCCTAATAATCCCTCCGCAAAATAGCAATTTTGGAAGAAAACATGGAGGGTTTACAATTAAGAAATAACTGTAATAATCAAAGTTATAAATTACTTTTATTTCAGAAATGCATGTAGATTCTTTTATTCTGACAGCTGCTCAAGTTAGCAGTACAAATATTAAAGTGTCCCTTCTTTGACAGGTTCCCAACTGTATTGTGTGGCTATTTTATATTTTTACATCACATTTTTGGTCCATTTTTCATAAAATTGTGTTTTTTTTTGGCAAATTAGTGACAAATCATTAAAGACTGAAGTTAGAAAATAATGACAGACATTTGAGTATCAGATTTCATACCATTCAGAAAATTCATACTAATGCAAGACATATTCTATTATCTTTCTAAGTTTATAAGAGCAATATTTAAAAATTGTCCTTATTTTTGGGCCTTTGTCCCACTTCTTTGTATAGCTTTGTCCAGATTTCTTGCTTTGAGGTTGAGAGGTATGACAAATGTGTCAGGGCCATCACAGTCAGCCAGAGACATTTCAAATTGTGACATACTTGTTGCACCCCACTCCCCCATGTAGTGACTGGATGCATCGAAGCAAGGCAAGGAGTAGTTATGCAGTGTAAATATGCAGAGTACCTCCCCATCCAAGGTAGACACAAGTACTAGAGTGGCTTTTCATCTGTCCTTGATTTTTGCAGAATGGTCTGGTTTCTGTCATATTTTTTGTACTGTTGATTTATGCTTATTACTCAAAGTGCCTGTTGCTCTGTGTTTAAGTAGCAATACTTTAATGACCATCAGGTAAGCTTGGCTGAGATCGTAAGATGCAAGTAAGCTTTAATAAGCATACTGTTAAAGAATTGCCAACATTGAAAGCCTTTCTGTTGTTGCCATGTAGAGAATACTTAACTAGATAATGTATAAGCCTTGAGTATTGAAATGCATATGACAGTATTTGTAATAAAGGGCAGGATTACATTATTTTAAGAAGCTCATTACACTTGGAGACTTCCAGTCATCTCTGCAGGCTTTACCCGTAAACTAAACAGAATGCCAATCGTGTGGTCCATAACCTGTACAGTAATCCTTTTAAGCAATGTATCTTGAGCTTATTTCTTGTTTGCTTTTCATTTTTTACTTTGATCATGTTTTCCCAGTGAAACAAGTAGATAGTTGTCAGGCAGCAGGTCTTTTTTTGGATAAGAATCATTTTTATAAGTGGGGGCATCAGAGATTTCTACTTTCAGCATGTTACTTGGTACTTTAATAAAGCTGAATATAATTTATAATTAGAACTGCAGTGCAAAAAGTGGTTTGAGTTGAGTGCTGCTTGTTTTTCTTATACTTGATTTTGACTGGCATTCCATTAATGTATTTAAAAACTAATTTATTTTTTCATGCCTCACAACCTTTTTGTTTCCATCTAGATATTAAGTAAGCTGTCATGCAGCCAATGCATTGAAATAGTTTTATTCTTCTACACTTCATTTTGTCTTGATTGGACTCTCATAATGACGGTTTGGCACCCAGGGCAGTGTATTTAGTTCATTTTTGTGGCTTTGAGCATAGCTCCTCCCCTTTCTCATTGGCCACACCCCTTCCCATTGACCCCACCCATTCGGCTGTCTCCTGCAGCCCCCCTTTGATTTGAAGTCACCAGCCACCACTGGTCTGGGGGCAGGCTGCGTACAAGTCTTTGTTGGGTGAGTTGGAGTAGTGTGTTTCTTCTTTGGTGGTTAATGTTAAGAAGGTGGGTTTGTTGGTGGAGTTTTCATGGAGGTTGTTGTGGCCTGGTGGAGGTATGCTTGCTTAGTGATCACAGTAAGTTAAAGTTCCCAAGGAGTGAATGGGGGGGGACTGCAAAGGGAATAAAGAGTGTGGTTTAAGGTGTAGTCCTGACTTTTCTTTAGGCCAGCAATACTGTAAGAAGCTCTTTCTGTCAGGTGATACTCCTAATTGTTGCATCAGTTTAATAGCTTGGTTAGAGTTACCCAAGGGTATTTAGAAGTTTTCCGGTTCGATCCTTGGCTGGGGTGCCTTCTGTGTGGGGTCTGCGTGTCCTCCCTGTGGTTGCGTGGGTTTCCTCTGGGTGCTCCGGTTTCCTCCCACATCCCAAAGAAATGCTGTAGGTGGATTGGACACTCTAAATTGGCCCTAGGTGTGTGTGTGTGTGCGTGTGTGCCTTCGGTGGAAGGTTGGGCGCCAGGCTGGCAACTCGACACCATAAAACTCCACTACCAATCATGAGCGGACAGTGATCTGCTGTGGCGACCCCTAACTGGGAAAAAGCCGAAAGAAGTAGAAGATCTGAAAGATATGAAGTCTGAAACTCAAATGTCTGTCATTATTTAATGACTTCAATCTCCAGCGATTTTCCAGAAAGCTACAGATTTTATGAGACTGGGACCAAGCATATGGGCCAAAAATCTGGACATTCTGCAAAAATCTGGACAGCTGAAAGGTATGCTCTGTTAACTCTTAGCTCAAAATATCTGGATAAACCTAAAATAAATGGGGGACAAAGGCTCAAAATAGGAATGCATTTTACTTGATTATTAGGTTTTGTCTTAGCATACATTTTCTGAGATAGAAGTGTACATGAGAGACTGAGTGAGAACGACAGTAAAGAGGTTTGCATACTTCTGTACCTTTCAGCTGAAAAATCTGGAAAAAGCTTAAAATAAAGAGGGAACAAAGGCTCAAAAATAGGAACAGATTTTAATTACTGCTCTTATAAAATTCCAAACTTGCTTAATTAAAAGGATTTGTGTTAGTATGAATTTCTGAAGAAAATAATACTCTGAAACTCAAATGTATGTCATTATCTAGTAACTTCAATCTCCAATGACTAGAAACAAACCCAATGTTTCAGGAGTAAGGGACCAAAATAAAGTAAATGCCTGGATATTTTTTGTGTTATTTTTTGGATATAAAATGCTTCCTCTGACACCATTAACATATACTTCAGCAAGTTTGAAACATTAGGCAGAGGAACCATTTTACATCAAAAACATATTAAAAATAATTTTATTTATTTATTTATATTATTTTACATTTGTTGACCGGGCTAGTCTAGCTGGATATATGTCCATTTTCAGTAGAGGCCCGGGGAGAAAAGCTCCACAAAAAGATGGGTTTATATAATCAAGAGTTGTTATACATTCAAATCAGAAATATTATACAAAAGGAAGGTGTTACTAAAAAAAACTGGTTCATAAGCATTACCAAGAAAAATACTTTGCAATACTTGAAATAAAAATGCAAGAAAATTTTTTTTTTTTTTTTAAGGGTAAAAAGAGGTTGAGGGAATAGAAAGTTTAGTCAGGGTTTGTACAGGACAGAGACGTTGGGGATTAAGCACAGTTTTTAGCTGCCTATTGAAGGTACAAACAAAAATACTAAAAGAACCTAGAAAAGGTTTGAGGGGGTGAAAAAAGGTAGAGGGAATAAAAGTTTAGTCAGGGTTTGTACAAGGACAGAGCCATTGAGAGTTAAGCAAAGTTTTTAGGTGCTTCTTGAAAGTGGGTGAAGAAGTAATAGCAGTGAATTCACTTGGAAGCTTGTTCCAGATGGGTCCAATACAGTTGGAGAACAAACAGTCCCCAGCTTTGTTGTTGGATTTATAGGCTGCCGCTAGTAGCTTTGTGGCGGAGCGCAAGGAAGATAGATTTTTATAAGGAGAAATAAGGGTACTAAGTATTGTGGTATTAGAAGGTTGATAGAAGATTTTGTGGGTGATGGTAAGTTGCTGTAGTCGTATTTGATTTTGTAATTCTAGCCAGCCTAGTTGTTTAAGATTTGAGCAATGATGGGTTAGAAAAGAGGCTCCTGTGCCAAATCTTGTAATATTATTATATGATATTGCTAGTTTATTGAAATTAGATTTTGATAAGTTTGTAAAAATAGGTGAGGCATAAAGAAGGGTAGAGAGTCCTTCTGGCTGAGGTAGTAAGGAAGGGTTTGAATCTGTAGAGAGATCCAAGTTTTCTATTGACTGACTTGATGGTTAAGTTAATATGGGCATCAAAGTTGAGATTATGGTCTATTGTGACACCTAAATGTTTGGTAGTAGAGTCAGGGGATTTTATTGTGCCATTGTTAGAAATTATATCGAAGGGAAAGGTCGAAGATTTCTGTGATGGTGTAAAAAGTAATAATTTAGTCTTTTTGGGATTCAGTAAGAGGCGATACTGAAAGAACCAGTTTTCCGCTGCTGTGAAGACTTGTTGTGTAGTGGTCTAAAGCTTAATTGGGGAGGATGCTGAACATATCAGTGTTGAGTCATCGGCATATTGTATACATATGGATTGAGGAAGGGACATATTTAGATTGTTAATAAAAATAGAAAAGAGGAGAGGTCCTAGTATTGAGCCTTGTGGCACTCCTATTGTGATGGGACGAAGAGATGAAATGTGATTATCCCAAAGAACTGCTTGTTGACTATTTTCTAAGTAGGAATGAAACCACTGGATAGCTTGAGTGTCCAAGGCGAATGATTTGAGGATGTTTAGTAATAGGGAATGGTTCACCATATCAAAGGCCTTAGAGAGGTCTAAGAATAGCGCTGAGGACAGCAGGTTGTTGTTCTGATTTTTATTAATATGGTCTGTGAATGACAAGAGTGCTGTAGTAGTGCTGTGATAGGGTCTGAAACCGTGTTGGCAGTCTGCTAGAAGATTGTTTTGGAGAAGATGGTCACGTAGTTGACGATGTATACATCTTTCCAAGATTTTAGCTAATGGAGAAAGTAAGGATATGGGATGGAAGTTGGAGAGCTCGAAAGAGTTACCGCCCTTATGTAGAGGAATGATATGAGTAACTTTCCAGAGGGTTGGAATAAAGCCTTGAGTTATGGTTCGATTAATTAATATGGAGACAGGAAGGGCAATTACTTTGGCTGCAATTTGTAGGTATTCAGCTGGGAGAAGGTCAGCTGAGGGGGTACATGGTTTGAGTTTTGTAAGAAGAGTAAAGATAAGATCTGTTGAAACTTGTTGCAGTTTGAAAGAGGGGGGATTTTTGTTGAGGGAATAAGGTGCTTGCGTGGACTGTGGAGATAAAGTTGATGCAAGAGAGGTGACAGTGTCTGAGAAAAATTTGTTGAAAGTATCAGCAATTTGGTTAGGCGTGTTCTGAGTGATGTTAGAAGGAGTGGGTGTTTTAGAGTTACCTGGATGTAGTAGTTTATTGATACTTGACCAGACTTTCTGGGGGTTTTGGTGTTGGGTATGTTGGAAATTCCAATAATAATTTTTTTTTTATCAAGGAATATAAGTTTCTTTGTTGCATTCCTCAGTTGTTTAAAGGTTTGATGGTCTGATGGGTTTTTAGTACTACGCCATTTGGCCCAGGTTCTATTTCTATGTAACATTTTTTGCTTGGTTTCTCTTGTTAGCCAAGGAGCCGGCTTTGCTTTGGTTTTAATTACTCCAGTAGGGGCATGGAGGTTGAGGATTTGAATGAATTTGTTGTTAAAGTATGAGACTGCTTCGTCGAGAGGTAAGTATTTTAGGGGAGACCAATTACAAGCTTTGAGTTCTAATTGGAAGTTAGTTTGGTTGAAATTGCTTTTGTTCCTGGTAGTTCTAACTTGAGTATTATTGGAGATAGGGCTGTTTTGTCTGGTGATAAAAGTGGTTAAATGGTCACTGATATTATCAGGTAGTGTGCCTGTAGTATAAATCATAGGGTTGCTATTAACTAAAATCCAGTCTAGGGTACTTTGGAGCTGGTTTTGTTTATTCGAGTGGGGACAGTAATGGTTTGGATAAAGCCATAGAGGTTTATGTGAGAGGTGGGTTTCTGGGAGATGCAAGAATTCCAATCGATATTAAAGTCACCTAGAAGTATAGTTTCCTGAGGGAAGGAGTTTGAGAGCCAGTACAGTAAGTTTTCAAGGGTATTAATATTGTTACCTGGGGGTATATAACAGCAAATGATATAAATGGATTTATAAGTATTAATTTGTAGTTTGGTGATTAAGATTTCACTATTGTTTTGTAAGGGTGGTTTTGTATCTAGTAAGGTAACCAGTAGTTCAGTTTTGTAAAGTATAGCTACACCTCCACCCTTTTTGGTGTGTCGGTCAAGTCTAATGATGTTATATCCTGGAGGTAGTATGTCATTATCCTTGGTATCTGCTTTTAGCCAGGTTTCAGTTAGACAAATGATATTGAAGGAATATAGGTCAAGAAGGGCATGCATTTGTGTTGTTTTATTGTTTAGGCTGCGAATATTTAGGTGGGCTGTATGGAGAGAGTTCTGATTGGGGGTAGGAATTATAGAATTAGCTTGGTTTACTATGGGGATGGTAGGGTGGTGATTAGTTGGGCCTGGATTGGGATGAATGTCGCCATATAGGAATAATAGCTGCTGGTGACTATGTAGGTATTTGGAAAGTTTGGAAGAAATTGAAAAAGGTTTCTTGTTAAGAAAAAAATTTGATATGAGTTGATCCATGGTAATGAGGCATGAGGTAGGAAATGATGAAGTTATATTGATGTGTAGTTGTGAGATGTAGTGAGAGTGTAAAGTAGTTTGTTTTAGTGGTAGTTGAGATTCAGATAAGTAAAATAAAATTAAATAAATAAAATAATATATATTATATAATATATATATATATATATATATATATATATATATATATATATATATATTATATATATATATATATATATATATACATATACATATATAAAAAATATAATATAGTATTTAAAAAATAAATAAGTAAAACACAACAGTTTTGCAGACAGCCAAATCTCTAAGTGCAGTAATACCCTCCAGCATGTGTGTTAATATGTAATTAACATAGTTAGGCCTCACAACAACCCCTGGCAGGCGTTTATTGCACATTAACACTAACACACACCCAGATGGGTATTAGTGGTTGCATAATAAACCAGGGTTGCTACCTTTTCAGATGCTGAAAATGGGATATTTCGTATGGAAATGTGAGACTTTGAAGGACAAACCACACCTACAACTAGTGCAAAGGACTAGACGTTACATTTTTGCTAAAATAAAATATCATTCTTGTAGAATTTGAGATGTTTGTATTGTTTCATATAGCATTAATGTATTTCAGAGACAAAATAATTGTTTTATTTAACTATTACAGGAAACGCAGTTAATATTTTTGTCCTAAAATCTCAGAACACAATTTTTTTTATGTTTTTTTTTTTTTTGTGTAGGACACAACTGCCCATATAGGGACTGCCTTGTGCAAAGAGGGACAGGTGCAATCCAATAATAAACTAAAGTACTCGTCAAGTCTGCTAATTATAATACTACTTCTTTCGGCTTTTTCCGGTTAGGGGTCGCCACAGCAGCAAGCACTTATAAAGAGCAGCGGAATGAGTGACATCCTCCACCCACTCCTAAAGGACTCCCTTCATTTCAAGCTTGTAGAAAGTTTCCATATCATGATAGAGACGCGGGATTTGAAAACTAGTTTGCCCAAAAATGAGCAGGCAGACAGTCATTAATTATTTCACCAACATTACTAAATACTTCCGCCAGGAGGGATATGATAACCCAAACTATTTTGACTGTAATTAAAACACTAATGGCACAGAACTGAGTTAGTGACAGACCCTTTAACTGTTTTGATACCTGCTTTGATAGGATTTTTGGAAGTTGTAGTTTTTAATCAAGCTACTGTGCAGCTTGTTATGATGAAGAAGCTAGCGGGGATTTTTGTAAAAAAAAAAAACTACGACTCCCAGCTACCATAGCGGTGGCATAGGCAGGAGCTTTCAAAGCGTTGTAGTATACCTTATAGATTTGATTTTAAAGCAGTCGAAGTTCAGAGTGTCGTGTAGTAATGTGAAGATTAAGTGCAGTTGTATACTAACATTGTTCCGGAATTTAGTAATAAAAAGCAACCACTTACTAGAAGAGTCTATGGCTCATCATTTTGCTTAACTGTAAAGTCAGGATTTTTCTGGTAAAAGACATCTTGTGTATTACCGAATAACGGTGTACTGAACGGGTGTCATACCGTCAGAGAGGTAGAAGGGTACAGCACAGAGACCGTTGAGAAAGGAGTGAATACGTTCCTGGCAGGCTGTACTTTCTGAGGACGAATACCCCGGGACTGAGGTATTGGGGACATGGGGGCTACAGGACGCCTGGTCCCAGTTTTTCGCGCCAAGACTCCTCAGCTGGTTCTTTTGCGTTGTCAGCATTGTGGTAACTGGGATGATTGTGCCACAGCCGAGCAGAGGGTCCAGCCGTCGTTGTCCGGTCACGGCAGAGCTCCTGATGCAGCCAGTCTTCAGCATTCGAACTCGGAATGGACCCCCAGGGACTGCAGAGTTACCATGCAGTCCCGTTATAACGAGCTCAAGAAACTTGTGTACGGTAGGAGATGTTTACTAAAAGTCATGCCCTAGAGGTTAAATGTCTCGTATTGCATGCCTGCTGTCACAACGGCACATATTTCCTGCAGGAGGCAGTGTCATAGGTAGCTGTATGTGGCATTTAGTGCTTATGTGGCAGTGTCACCTGCATTAGGTTATAGCAGGGGGCTGCTGCTTCATTACAGTCAATTTCTTATGTTGTGATTTATTGTGCCACTTGCTTTAACTTTTTATGAAATTCGTTTCCACTATTTATTTTGGCTGGGTTGAAGATTTATCTGATTGCAGCATGCTGTTGGACCAGTTTTAACAGAGCTTTCATCAATAACTAATTAATGGGTTATGTTATGTAACCGGGTAAAGCCTGTTTGGCCAGGTGCCATTTCTACTGCAGATGTGAGGGGAACAGAGTCCCATAAGAGACTGACGTTTAGAAACAAAACTTATCGTGCAGAGAATATTAACAGTGAAGATTGCATTTTCATATTGTCAATTTTTCATAACATGTTTTCATGCCAATAACTAAGCTAGGTAAGTATGTTTGTATAGTGCTAGTACATTGAGGTCTGACTGTAAATGCTCTCTGTGCTACTATATAATATATATATATATATATATATATATATATAAAATATCCTGCATATGTTAAGATGTATGTTGGTTCTTGGTTAATACTGTGCAGAACTGCATAAAATAACATTTTGTTTTATTTAGTAACTTTATTGGAAGTAATAACATAAGTGGATAATGTTTTCTGTTAGAATGTAGATGTATTTTTTTTTTCAAATATAATTTTTATTACATTTCTCTTCTATTTAAATACAAGAAAAGAATGACACTGAAAATATACATACAAGGTACTTGGAATATCAAGTTTCAGTCGTCCAAATACGATATACATAACGTAAATCATCAATGTTAGGGTAACAGTTGTACAGAATTGTCGAATAATCAAGCTGCTCTTAATGAGCTGTAAAACAGACATTTACATAACGATAGTATACAACATATTGAAAATATGATATTAAAACATTGCAACCAGATATTCTAGTCTACCTAACTAATCATTCTGTCTTGTACTATGTACATTGATGTCACCTTAATGTTCATCTTGTATGTGTTTGCCATGACCTGTGCACTGTTATTGTGGTATTCACTTTTCTATACTTATTGTCTTTAGTTTCCCTTAATTATGTAAAGTAATATTGATGGTGAAGTTGTTCATAAATCAATTTAGTCCTAGGATTTCTAAAAGCGTTTTCCAATGTTTCTGATAGTAAGATAGCTTTGCTTTTTTTTTTTTTGGCTACTTGTAATTAATTTGTTGGCTAATAAGTACTTTATAGCCATTCCTTTAAATTCTTCCCATGTGATTTTACTTGTGTCTAACCAATTTTGGGCTATATATGATTTGATCATTGCGCACAATGTGAATATGATTGTTTATTTTCGTAGAATAAATTATTAGGGAATATATGTAAAATTGCCATTTCCCATGACTGGGTAGATTTGGCGTATCCCTTTTTTTCTAACTTGGTTCTTAACGAACACCACAGCTTGTAAACATTTGGTGTGTGATATGCATTGTTATTGATCATAATTTGGGTATAAATTAGTTTTTTAAAGGGAGTTAATTTCAAAGTAAGTTCAATAACAGCAGATTTTTGTTCATCAATGATCTTATTTTTCTCTTCCCAAAATTTGGAATATAGAGTTACATCTTGATATCTAATTTTTGTTATTAATCTATATGTATTTGATAACATTTTAGATATCAACAGTAGTGGGTTAATACTTTGTTGATATAGCTGCATGTCTTGGTTATCTATTTTGACATTCATAGTAATTGTATTGATCAGGTATATTAATTGGTTGATTGTGGTATTGTAGCTTTTATTTACTTCAAGTTTTTGTCTAATATTGTCAAGTGAGAAACTTTTGATCTGGTATAGGTCCCGCACAGTGATATTTTTAATTTTTGGATACTGATTCAGGTTTAATATAGCATTATTTAATTTAATATTAGGATTAAGGTGTACTGGCTGCCAAAGTATCTTTAAGATTTAGGGAGGCTACCAGCTTTTGAAATATTACTGTGTTTCTTATTATTATGGGATGAACCTTAAAATGCTTTAAAGTCTTAGAATTCAGAAAGGATACTGCTCAAGGTTTTAAATTGCATGAGATTAGATGATTGTAATATATTTTAATCTATAGTGGATACCATGCTTTGTTGGATGGTTCAAAATTTGCTATTTGTATAATTCAACTAGAGTTTAGTATGTTGCTTGTTTGAAATTCAGGTAGGCCTAGCCCCCTTTTTGTTTGGGTAATGTTAATTTAGTGTATTTTATTCTTGTACTTTTTGGATGCCAAATAAACTTTCTTAGTAGTATTTCAAGTTTGGAGAGGACGTTTTTTGGTATATTTTGGTTAATAGCACTAAAATGAAACAGTAGTCCTGGAAGAATATTCAGAATGCAGATGTATAAACTGTTCCGTATCAGTATTTAAATAAAGTCCAGTGGTGTTGGGCTAGTAACATAGAGGCACCTGTTAAGCAGATTATTTTTTCTGATCACTTCTGTGTCTCTGCTCGACAGTGGCACAGGAAAATAACTTTCTTGGGTGATGTAAGCCATGGAACCTTGTTTGCTAGGCTTACGTGGGCCCTTGGGGACAATAGCCTAGTACCTACCTATGAACCTATGTTGTGAATTTCAATGCCAGTTCAGTCTTTACAGTTTAAAAGTGGGGATGGTTGTAAGATCTTAAATTTACTGCCAAGCCATCTGCTTGTAAGCAGTAATAATTTATTACGGAGATGACTGCACATTGTTGCCAGAAGTTGTTTGTCTTTTCGGCTTTTCCCGGTTAGGGGTCGCCACAGTGGAACTCCGGTCTGCTAATGATTGGCAGTAGATTTGTATGGTGCCGACTTGCCAGCCCAACGCCCATTCACGCATGTCTTTCGAATGCCACTCTACCGCGGGGAGGACATGCAAACTCCACACAGAAGGCACTCCAGATGAGAATCGAACAGGAGAACCTCTTGCTGTGAGGCAACAATGCTACCGCTGCACCACCGCGGCTTATCACATTGTTGCCAGAAGTGTAGCTCCTTAAAGAAGTGTAGGAGGAGTATAACATAGGCTGGCTACTCTGTGCACTATGCCTGTAAGCTCTTTATGTTTTGGATCTTTTTTGTACTTGCGAATGAAAATTCAGGTCCTCATCCATTGGAAACCAAGATCTGAGTGGTTTCTAGGGTACTACCAAAGGAGATAGATGCTGAGTAGGTTGGATCAGCTGGGTGATGCAATATATGGCATAAAACAATGCATTTACATTTAATTAGGTTAACATGAGAACTGACAAGTGGATGTTATTGAAGCTGCTTTATAGTGCAGTATGTATGATAGTCATGTTTTTGTACTACACTACTTTATTGTTGTCAAAAATATTGACTAGTATAGGACCTCATGCTGATTCTTTAGGGGACTGTAGGTGATGTTGGGGTGGACAGCAACAACAGAGATGTATTTTCTAGTCAGGGCTGGTGTTAATACTTTGCACCAATCAGCCCCTTTGAGGTCACCCACATCCTTTACAGCCAAATTAATTCAGTATTCTTTACTACTGCAGTGCCACTGAAAATGTAAATGTCCTTCCTAACCACAGAACACGCATTTACAGTAAAAACACACTACTGCTGTAGCACAAGTATATATGTTATCTTTTTAACAGATATTGTCATGTTAGCTGAGGTGTCTACATGGCCAGAGTAAACAGTCTGTTTGGTTATTATATAAAAAAAAATTTCAGTCACTGGAACACCTTTTATGTTTAAAAATGCCTTTACGTGTGTGTTCTATTTATTTATTATTTATTCATTTATTCCACTTTGGTGAACAGGGAGGTCCACTGGGCTCAAGAACTCGTTTTCAGTGGAGGCCCGGGAAAAGCTCCACATAAGTTACATAAAGTATATAATTTTCTGTTTGGTTAAGCAGCGAAGTTCCACATAACAACTTGCATAACATATAGAAGTATCACATTGTAAGTTACATAAACAAATTGAAATAGCAATAGGAAAAAATTCATATAAATTGCATTCAAATAAGATGTATTATAAGTGAGAGGTTTAGAAGGGAAGAAGGTTAGCCAGGAGAAAAGGAAGTGGGGAGGTTGAGAGGTGTGGGAGAGGAGTGCAGTTACATTTTCTGTGAAGAAATAGGTAGGAGTGGAGTAGTCTTTTGAAGGTGTTTAGGTTGTTACAGGCCCTTAAAGTGGAGGACAAGGCATTACATTTTTTAGCTAGAGTGTAGGAGAGTAAAAGTTGACCAGCAGGGCGCTTAGGTTTGTGGATGGTAATAAGGTTTTGAAGAGTGGATCTAAGGGGTCTTGGGGGGGCTGTAAGGTAGGAGGATATTAAATAAAGAAGGGCAGCTGGTGGGTTGAAATATTAACTTGTGGGCTGAGACAATTTGGAGGAAGTCTAGTTGATTTGGGAGTTCAAGCCAGTTTAGAGTTAGTAGGGAGGAGCATTGGTGAGAGGAGGCTTTTGCTTTTGTGGCAAACCTGGAGATTTTGTTGTAGCATACTTCTAGTTTGGAGGTGAGAGTGGAAGATAGATTAGTAAGTAGTGGAGCGCCATATAGAAGAGATGGGAGAAGATAGGTAGTGGCCAGGGTCAGTCTAGTGGAGGGAGAGAGGAAGTGATTATTCCTGTAGAGTAGGCCGAGTTATGTGGGTTTTCTTGATAAGTTGGATATGGGTGTTGAATTTTAGGTGTTCATCAATGGTGACCCCCAAGAGTTTGGCGGAGGGAATAATATCAGTGATAGAGTTGTTGAGGCTGGTAATTTGAAATTAGTTTTTATCAATGGGAATAGCTTTGGAGGGAGTGAATAGGAGGATTTTAGTTTTGTTAGCGGTGGTTTTGGAGCATCTATTTTTCAGTGGTTGAGAAGACAGATTGAGTTAGAGATTTGAGTTCAGATTGGTTGGAAGCATAGCAGATCAGAGTAGAGTCGTCTGCATATTGGACAATTTTGGTGTTTGGAATGGCATTGTGGAAATCATTAATGAAGATGTTGAATAGCAGAGGGCTAAGAATGGAGCCTTGGGAAACTCCTGTGGTTGTTGGAAGGAAGGTGGAAGAGGATTGGCCCCATTTCACTGCTTGGGACCTGTCAGAAAGATAGCTGGAGAACCAGGAAAGAGTTTTTGGGGGGATGTTAAGGTTAGATGGATGGTCTAGTAGATGGGTGTGAGAGATGGTATCGAAAGCTTTAGATAAATCTAATAGAATAGCTGAAACTAAGTTGCCAGAGTCTCGGGCTGAATTGATAGAGTGTAAAAAGGCGAGAAGGGCTGTGTTGGTATTGTGTCCAGGGCGGAAGCCGTGTTGGATAGGAGAGAGTAGTTGATCGGTTAGGAATGGCATGAGCTGTATGTGAATGCATTTTTCGAGAAGTTTAGAGATAGGAGAGAGGATAGCTATGGGGCGGAAGTTGGACAAGTTACAGTTTTTGCCACCTTTGTGGAGTGGGAGAATAAAAGCAGAACGCCATAGTTTTGGTACCTATGACTCTAGTAGTGATCTATTGATCAGGATGCTGATAGGGAGAGCAATACTGTCGCTGGCAGTTTTTAAGCAGGAGGAGGGAATGTTGTCAGGAGCACTGGTGGCAAGGTTTGAGGTTATAGAGAAGTTTTTTTATGAGGTTGGTGGATACAGGTTTAAGTTTGAAAATGGGGGGAGTGGGAGGAGGTGGGTTGAAGCTAGGGAGGAGGTGGGTAGGGGGATGTTATTGGGGATGGTTTTGGTCAACTCAGCAATGGAAGAGGTGAAGAAGATGTTAAATAGTTTGGCGATTTCTTGGTCAGATTTGCTAGTGTCAGGACAAGGGTTATTTGTGGTGACACGCTTGAGAAGGGAGTTTATAGAGTTCCAGAATTGTTTGGGGTTCTTTGTATGATGTATTTGTAGGTGGTTGTAATAGGATTTTTTTGTCTTTAATGACTTGTTTTTTGACTAGGTTTCGCAGCTGTTTGTATTTTAGTAACAGCTCAGGCTGTTTATGATGGTGATAGCTTTTCCAAGATTTGTCTCTTTGTTGCATAATTTTCTTGGTACCTTTTGTAAGCCAAGGGGCTGTTTTTGCTTTAACTCTTTTGGTTTGTGTTTTAGCTAGGGAGTTCAGGACAGAAAGGAATGTAGAGTTGAAGTCTACGGCTTCGTCTAGAGGTATGTTTTTTAGTGGGTTCCAGTTTGTGATCTTAAGGGAGACAGAGAAGGTAGAGGGGTTAAAGTTAGGTTATGGGTTTGTAGGAGGTGGTGGGAGTATGGGGAAGAGGAAGTGGCTCTGTGGGTGAAAGCAGGGAGGTGGTCTCCTAATGGATCGGGAGTGACACCAGATGTAATGATTTTATTTGGGTGGGACACTAGTATCCAGTCTAGGATGGAGCCTGGGTGGTTGGTCCTGTTGGGCCTGGTGATGGTGTAAATAAGTTGAGTAAAGTAGAAAAGATTAATTGCTAAGGTGGGATTGGGGTCTCTGATTTTTTGCCAGTCAATATTTACGTCTCCCATTATGTAAGTTTCTTGTTTAATATTAGTGTAGGTCCAGGAGAGGACGTCTTTTAAGGTATTGATGTTATTACCAGGGGGAATGTAAAGGGAGATGATACTTTTTTGGTTATTTAATTTCAGCATGCCAATCACTAGTTCAGCATTGTTAAAGGATGGGATAGGATTTGGGAAGGGAGTAATAGATAGATGATTGGAGTAAATTAGTGCTACTCCACCACCTCTTTTATTTAGGCGGTCTGATCAGAAGCATTGAAGTCCGGGGGGAAGGAATTCTGAGTCAGTTATGTGTGGTTTTAGCCAGGTTTCAGAGATGGCTACTATGTCTGGTGAGTTATGGTTGATCCTGGCATGAAACAGGGTTATTTTACTTGTTAAGCTTTGGGCATTGATAGTGAGGAATTTGAGGTCTTTATGAATAGGTTTGTTGTAGGAGCTATGGTTATTAGTTTGAGAGGTGTTTGGTCCGGGGTTAGGATGAATGTCGCCTGCTAAGAAGAGGTATGAGAGAAGATGAATAAGTTTTTTTAGGAATTAATTTGGTTAGGGATGGAGGGTGGGATGTGGGTTTAGGTTTGTAGAAATTTGAGGGGATTCGGAAGAGTTTTAAAGTTAATAGAGAGGTGGGGTAGATAGTGGTAAGAGAGGCAGAAATGTTGTAGAAGTGATTTGAATAGTTGGGGTGTGGAGGTGGAGGTGGGGGATGTATATGGAGGTTTGTATAAGAGGTGGCATGGTATAGAGGAAGAAGTATGAGGAGTAGGAGTGTTGTGGGAGTAAGAATTGTGGAAGTAAAAGAAGACATTTGTGGTTGAAGTTTGTTTAGAGGAGATAGGAATATGGATGTTACAGGGAAATGTGCAGGGCAGGTGGAATGGGGGGAGGAGTATAGGGTAGGGTAAGTTGGGTGGAGAGGAAGGAGTTATGCTGTGGTGGGTTTGGGTGTTGTAAAGGGGAGGGAGTATGGGATGGCAATAAATGTAGGAGCATTGGGGGCAGGTGAAAATTGGGAATAGGGTAGGGGAGCGGAGTGAGCCCACAGGGCAAATGGAGCAGGATAGAGCAACAGAGCAGAAGAGTCCTGCTGAAAAAGTATCTGGCATTGCAGGTAGGAGCTGAGGTAAGTAAGAAAAATACAGTAAAGCTGGGTAGAATTGGTAGTGAATAGAGCACCTTTGGGGAAGAGGGAATGGTATAAAAAAAGAGGGAGAGAGGAGTTAAAGGTATGGGATAGTAGCTTTAGAGGAAACTGGGAGATGAAGGTGGAAAAGAGAAGAGGAGAGGAGAAAAAAAGACAAAAAAACAAGAGGAGAAGAAAGTTATTTTAAAATAGAGTAGGAGTAGGCAAAAGGTGGGAAGGTGCTTCCACCTAGTGGTGAGTGGGAGAGTATGCAGCCAGAGAGGCAATGGGAAAATAGAATGGGGCAAGAATGGCAAGAGACTGAGGTATGAAAAAAGTGGAGGTGAGGAGTGAAAGAGAGGGTAAGTCTTCAGTGGGATTCAAAGTTAGGGATGGGAGGCTAGAGGTAGTGAGATTACAGGGGGATCTTTATGGTCTGCGGTAGGCTGCTGAGTCACACACACTGAGGGACAGGCTAGCATATGAGGATATTTTGATAACTGAGTTTGTAGTGTGGCTACATACATTTATTGAGAGCAATATAGGTATGGGATTCTGCACTGAGGATTCCTTTCGGGTAAGCCCAAATTAGTGAGCAGGAAAAGTCCAGGTGGGCCGACTTGGCTTTATGCGGAAGACCGTGTAATTCAGGAGGTAGAGATGGACCCTCAGGAGAGGAGTGCTGTAAAAGAGAGGGGAAAACACAAATGTAAGTATAGGGAGAAGGGAGGAGGAGGGGTAAAGTATGAACTACAGTATAGGAGGAGTAGATTTGGAGGGAAAGTGTGAGGAAAAGAAACGAGGAGTAGGTCTGGAGGAAGGGTATAAGAGGGAGGGTTAAATTAGAGGTAAAAGTAATTGAGAACAGCTATGAAAAAGGGGAGCAGTGAGAAAAACAAGGAGAGAGAGCAACACAGCCAAATTAGTATTTGCCTCAACCAACTAGTAACAGTCTGAAGACAAATGCAGTTATACATTTTAAAATTTGGTGTGAGAAGCAGATTAATACAGAGGTACAACAGCAAGTTCAGGCAGACTAATACATTTGAAACAGATTAGATATGCAGCCTAATATATTTGCAACAGATTATATATGCATTTTACCTCTATACAGTGTGTAAAGGATGGCTAGGCAATTTCAAAGCGAAGTCAGAAGCAATTTCAGCAAAGCAAGGCAATTTCAAAGCAAAGTCTAAAGCAATTTCAACAAAGCAAGGCTATGTCTTAAAGCAGGCGTTGAAAAATATGCAATTATTGAAGGCAGTCAGTGTGTGAGAGAAAAAAATCCTTAGCAATTTATCACAAACCAGTTAAACCAGCCGGGGAGGGAATATATAACTCCCAACAATTCAAACAGTAGCTAGGCAGTGTAAGATACTGGCTGTTAGGTAAAATAGGGCGTTAAAGGCTCAATGAGGTGCCTTATAGGGGAGGAAAAGTATCCTGAATTGAGGGTGAAACACATTTGGTAGCGTTTGTGCTATAGAGTGGTTAGAGATTATGGTAAATGGGAGGAAAGTATGCCACAGGAGCGCTTATTTTGCTTACTCTGTTCTGTTGTGAGGCGTTTTGATAGGGGAGAGCAGGAATAAGCATGCTCTGGAGCAGCTGCAGTACAGCGCCTTGAATAATGGCATTCTAAGTTATAATAGGAAGTAGAGTAGGACTCACAGCGCTTACAAACTCCTTCGGTACAGGTGACGAGCAACAGGAGAAGGTCGCAGGTTACATACCTCTTTTAGGCCCCAATGCGAGATGAGAAATGTGGTCGCTACTATGCACCAAGGAATGGGCGTGCTCCCACACAGTTGCAGAATGCAGGGACCAGTTAAGGGAGGATGAGAAAGCTGCACCCGTTTGTATCAGCAGAGCTGAAGCACTAACAACAGAGCGGTTCAGAGCGCAAAACAAATAAAGGCCACCCAATTTCCAAATCAGTAATTAACTATATGTGCATGAAAACATTTTGGCCAGCAGAGTGAAAAATTTGTGCTGGAAAACGTGTGATTAAACATGCGATAACAGACAGTAGTCTGAAATAAACATCAGAGCGTTTGCTTAATTAGAAAGTATTTGAACAAAGCAGTATCTAGTCTACTAGATAAGTTTCTCAGAGGAAAATCACATTTTAGCGAGCGGAGTATACACTGGTACTTAATGTCTTTATCCCCAATAACAACAGCGTATTTGATTGATAAAAACTCTATAAAACAGGCATAATACTAGAGCAGCTTTAAAACTGCCAAAACCTAGCTTTTCTACTACACAAAGCTTTCCACTCCCCATCATATATAAAAGTGTTTGTAGAACAATATGTATTGTATTCTGTGAGTGAAAACAACCAGGGCAACCATGCACCTGATGTGATCTCAGCGGTCTTATGATTTGTTTCAAATCTTAAAAATGAATGCAGATTTTAACATCCTTAGATGTACTGTTGGCTGAATTTTTATTTTCTTCACATAATGCAAATTCTATATAATAATTCAAAAACTATTTATATAAATAATACACGTGTGTGTGTGTAAATAACCCCAAAAATTATAGAAACGAATGCATATGGTTCCTGAACTTTGAGATGATTCTGCTGTCACTTTTCTATCAAAGTGTGATGCAAAGAAAGTCACCATAATTTACATTAGTTAATAGGGTTATGAATGTTACGGTATATGTACATATTACACGAAACATCACCCTAGAAATTTAAAGCTTATTGGTATTGTAGAGTATGGAAACAGTTGTAAATGCACTTATCAAATGCAGTGATCATCTTTAACAGCTAGCAAGACCTGGAGTAGTAATGTTTTCTAGGCTGTCACTGTAATGTCAGTGGCACAATGGGTAGTGCACACACATTTGGTGCAAAAAGCTGTGGGTTCTAGTCCCACACCAGTTAGATGAGTTGCTGACATTGCAGTCTAGTATAAGAGGGGTACTGCACTCTTTTGAGTGTGATGTCCTTTGGATGAGAAACTTAACCAAAACCCCATTTTATTCAGTTGGTAGCTCAGGTGGCTGTAAAAGATCCTGTAGCACCTATCAAAAAGACTACAGGAAGTTCCTTGATGACCTATCCAAATTTCCCCTAGTAGTATAAACACCACCGTGGGCCTCCCCTGAAAAGAGGCTATTTAGCCTAGTGGGACTAACCTGGTGAACAAGGGCTAAATAAAATAATTTTTTATTTTATTTTTAAGAAAAGACTCCCTGGACTTTATGAAGTAGTTAATGCTGTCTGTTAGGGATTAATTAATAAGTAGCAGAACCAAGCTCAGGAAGCAGAAGGAGAAACCATCTTTACCTGGGCATCTTAAGAAGTTCAAAGTTTCCTTGAATGACGTTCTCCTGTAGTATACATGGCTGGGACTTGAAACAACCACAGACTTTGTATAGTATCAACAAAATGTTTTATTCTATTTGCATGGTTTTATGTAGTCTGCAGGGAATCAGGGATGACTTTGTTTAGGAAGAGTTAGAGGCCAACATCTAAGCAGATAGATATTAATTTTAAAATCTAATTAACTGCATTTCTCCTCACCCTAAGAGCATATTGTTATTGGATAACTGCAGACTATTGCTTTCTTTCTTTGTGAGTGGCGAAGACAAAAGTGTTTATGGTCAATTTTGGCGAAAAATTAATAAGTATCACTAGCATTTTAAGAGAGAAGTAATTGATGCGGTTTCTTGGTGCACAGTGTATTCTTTACATTTTTGCAAAACGAAGATCTTCATCAACACTGAAAACGAGCAAGTGAAGGGTCTATTTCTTCAGTTTCAGTGGCACTGCAGACCCTCAATCCTGTGTGTTTATATAATAAATTTTGAAAAGGCTGCATTTGACTTGTCTCCATTTGTTAGTGGTTAAAGTCATATATACGTCTCTTTGTCTAAGAAGAATATGTTGTACAATTTCCGTAATTCATTGTTGCTATCTAAACAAGATTGTGTCTGATTACCATTTTAAGATGGTTTTACCAAAGGTCCATGATTGTTTGAACAGTCTAATTCAAGGTTAAGCTCGTTCTAATCACAACAGTATGCTTTGCCTCTTGTTTCAAGATGACTGATAAATAAAAGGGGTGGGTATCTTGGACCAAATAACTTTTGAATGTCCTTTGGTTCAAGTTAGTAAATATATTTAATTACACGAGTGGTAAGATTTATTCTCTGTGTGGACAGTGCAGCTGCTGAAGTTTGATAGTATCGGTTGTCAAAATTATGGGAAGAAATACTGGATTGTTCAGAAACTGTACTTGCAGTTCTGATAATATGAAATGGTATTAATGTTGCGAGAGAAAGATGAAACTGTTTTGAAGCAGTTCACAGAGATGTAAAGAAGCTAGATTTAATATGATGCATTTACTCCCTAAAGGATTAACTGTGGATGATTTTTTAAGCATTTGCGATAGGCTAGCTGTTACTTTGATTTCTTGTCCTTTTACTGTCATTGTTTGGATAGATTTTTCATGAGGTCAAGGTACCAGTGTATTTTTTTTATATGTTCATAGGTAAGTAGTAGGCTAGCTGCCCTTGTTGGCGATTTCAAGCCCGGCCAGTTTCCATTTTTGTACTTGAATTACCTGTCCCATTTAGTTAGAGGTTGGCTTTAGCCATCCCATGGTGGATAATTGTATATTGCTGCTAATGAAAATAACTGGGGTCATACCAAATATAATTTGAGGGGACTCATGCATAGGATAATGGGATTTATCTGAGGTAAGACACATTCATCATATTGGTGGTTATTCCATTTCATTTTATTAAAATTGTACTCTCTTATATATGAAGAATGGATGTCACAATATTAAATGTGTTTCACTCGCTACAGGTTGGCTTATATTGGATGAAGTTTACAAAATGTATAGTAGTAGTAGTAGTGCAACGACTAAAATAAATGAAAAAAGTATATTATATACACACGCACACCTGTACTGTGTGTATATGTATGTAACATAAGATATTCTTTATGTACCAGTCAGCCTTCTCTGCCTAAGGCTGTCAGATGTTTAGCAAAATGAAAATGGACTGTAGTGCATTGGAAATTTTTTTTCTTTTTTTTTGGGCGACAGTCCTTTACATCAAATAGTGTCAAACTAAAAAATGTTTTATACAAATGCAAATAATAACGTTAGTTTTCTAAAATTTGCTTTTATACAGAGAGAAGCTGCTACATATATAAATTGGGAATGTTTGCTTATAAACCGAACACTGGGTAACATTGGCCCCCGGATTCATGAAGCTCGGCGCAAGGCCGGTGTAAGGCCTGCTCCGGCCGTGCGGCGTATAAATGGTGTAGTAGCACCATATGCATATTAATGAAGGTGCGCTGCCATCACATCCACGTGCATAGGACACGTGCGCGAGTGCATGGGGCGTTACTAAGCTGCGCCCGGAGGTGTGTCAAGTGTAGCTGGCGATGAGCAACCAAAACTGCTGAATATTATAGCTTGCCTGCAATAGTAATCGCACCTATCAGTGTCCGTGGATAATGAAATGTATGCAAAGCATGCAAGACGGTTCCTGGCCACACAAAATGGAGAACCAAACAGAAATGCACGCAACACAATGAGTTTCCGTCCATGGAGCAAATGATATTTAAAATCGTGTGTCCGTAACCAGCAGTCCCACAGTGTTAGTGATAGTACACAGCTGGGCAGTTGTGGCTATATAACAACCGTAAAGAAACCTGACAGTCCAAATTGTATACCAAACACACACAAACATATGTATATTAAAATGTGCTATACACATGAACAGGAACGTAACCGGCACATACACATAGGATGCTATATGCGGAACCGGGATATCCAAAAGCAGAACCCATGCATGCAAATGCAATACGCAACAACCCCTGTATAGCACATAACCCGCACCCATGTCCGAATGTCCACCAAATCCAGCTACCAGCCTTGCGCAGCCGTACACCTACACATAGCGAGTATTCCCCATATGTAGTAGGAAGTATCGTCCTAGGCAGTGTCAGGATTGCAAATATGTATGCCACATTTGTAAACATCCCATCTCAGTTACGTAAATCCAAATGCCCGAGCATTCATGTTTCGGCAAAATGTGTGTACATCCCGCGTGGGATAAGTAACCTGTTGAAACCCCAGAGTTGTTTACACGCCACGGTGTCCAGTACTGTACACATCTGGACAAAACATGTATGTGTAGTCACAGTACTGTTCAGTGTCTACACAGACATGCAGAACATACTACGCAGGATGGAACAGCTGTCCACCATGCAGGTCTCCCCACTAGGGTTGCCACCTGTTCAGATGCCCAAGGTGGGACATCCCTTGTAGAAATGTGAGAATTTGCAGGATAAAACATACCCCCGGCCAGTGCAAAGGACAAAATTACACTTGTTTGCCAAGATAAAAGCTTATGTCATAGCATGTGAATAGCTTATGCTAACCCAAATAATAGTTATGTGTTTCAGATACAAAATACCTGTATCAAGCAACTATTAAAGAAAATAAGAAATATACCTGTGTCTTAAAATCACAGGACACTTGCCATGTCTTGGGTGTCGTCGCAGGACACAACTGTCCAAAGTGGGACTTCCCCTCGCAAAGAGGAAGAGGTGGTAACCCTACTCCCCACTGAATTATCGACAGTATATATTCAACCCAATCACATACCGACACCACCACTCAACCTATTACATCAACAAAATCTGGACAAAGCCTAAAATGACGGGTGGACAAATAGGGATAGATGTAAGTACTGCTCTCACAAACTTCGAAAGTTCACAAAATAATAGTATGTACATTAGCATGAAATGTTGTGAAGGATGTGGGGTAGTCCCCGAGTATTACAGAGGTCCGTACATTCTTTCACATATGTTTACTGTACTACTGCATACCTGTAGTCAATTCATAGCTAATTCATGTCCAAAATAATAATCCTCGTATGAATGAATACAGGAAATAGTCAAATGTGAATGTGAACACCACTCACCGTGGATAATGTATTGTAACCACCCCCACCCATATTATGTATTGCCAACATTATAAGCTGCTGACAGGTGCCCAAACACCTGTGTCTGTAAACACAGGTAAAATAATGTGAATGGGAACACCAACACCGTGGATTATGTATTGTAACTACCCCCGCCCATATTATGTATTGCCAACATTATAAGCTGCTGACAGGTGGCCAAACACTTGTGTCTGTAAACACAGATAAAATGTTTAAAATGGACAAACTCTGTCCATGTGCTTTGTCTGACATTTGAACACGGTCAGGTCAGTTCCGTTCACCAGGCGGACAAGCCTAAACCCAGATCACCACATGAACACCCTGACAATTAAAGACTTGTATGTGTCAGGACTATAAGCCTTGGGGTTCTGAATATCCCTGCAGTGATGAAATATGCAGCTTGGGTCCAGAGCAGTAGGAAATAGGGAATGTGTAATGTGTAGTACCGCATTTTTCCCAGCAGGAGAATGGATGCCTGTGTCGTAAGTGAAGCGGTGAGGCATATGTTAATGTAGCTATGTACTATGGGTATGCATATAAATGAGTCAGAACACCAAACGTATAGTGGTTATAGCATCCGGCCAACGTGAATGCAGTCCTGGTTCAACTATGACTACAGCACATATAATGTTAAAGTGTAATGAATGCGTCTGTGCTGTACAGACATTTAAATATGTAAAGGTGAACGTGTGTTTCGCATATGTCCGTTAACCGGATTACAGATATTTTACTGGTACTGTCGCAAGTAATAAAGTCCATGTAAGCATAAAGACTTAGTAAACATATGTAACCCACAATAAGGATATGCATGTGCGCCTGCGCGTAACCCACAATAAGGAAATGCAAGTGCGCCTATGCGTGTGTAATCCGTTCACAGCATAGCAAATGAATGCTGGTTTCTACACGTAATGTCTATATATGGATATATACGTTTGTGTATAGATATATATATCCACAGACTTAAACTAAATAAATATATGAAATAAAGAATGTACAGATATATATATATATATTTTATATATATATATATATATATATATATATATATATATATATATATATATACACACACATACATACACTCAAACACATACAACATCAATTGATATATACCTAACAAACATATAAACAAATGTCCTCGTAGATATAACACTTGTACATAAATAGGTTACACCATAGCTAGTATGGATACACATAAGACATGCAATTAAGGTAAATACACTGCTGCTCTCAAAACTACTGCCCGGAAAGTATCAGTGTGCCAGATCTGTAAGTCCTACTCTTTAAACATGGATATAGGTGTCCTTTGCAGGACTCCAAAAATAGTGAATCTATAAACGCACTGTCCTGTAATGATTGCTGCAAAGAAGTGTCATCCGCAACTACAATATAGCTGTACATGCAACAGTAGCTTGTGCAAGTGTAATAACACATGGGTTGACAGAATGTAAGACATATGTACCGACATGCGGAGAGTGGATAGTGCTTAGAAGTGTCGTCATAATTTATTATCGCTCACATTAAATATGTGTTATGACTACTGTGGAGGGGTGTCAGGTCTGGGAATCCTGGGTATGCAATAATGGGCCTAGGTGTTGGTTGGCACAGCTTTATGAGGTCCACCACATGGGAGTGATTAATATACCTATGTGGGTATAGCAGACGCCTCTAACTTCCTAAAATGAAGAACCCATCTACTGGATATCGTGTAAACTATTGGGGGAAGACGTAGGGAGTTATATTAGTGTCGTGTAAGCGATTATCATGGACGTACATGCGCATTTAATAAGATGGTAACCATACCTCTCAATCAGAATAAGACATCTGGACAAAGGCATTTTAAAATAAGTACAAATAGGGAATATCTCAAATATTCCTCTTACAAAGTCAGAACGTTGATAGAATAATGAATCAGTCAATAGTATGAATGTTTTGAGGGTTATTAATTGTAAACAAGAAATGTCTGTCATTATTGTCTAACCCCACAGTCCCAAATGACTTCCCACTAAATTACCAGAAAGGCACAATATTATTAAAAAAGGAACAAAATCAGACGTCTAAGTTCGGGACATTTACCCAAAATGTGTACAGTTGAGAGGTATGAAGGTAACCCTGACCTAAATAAATGTACAGAACTAGTGCGATTAGGTGGACAGGTGTGATGAAAGACGTGATGACAAATGACAAAACATGTACAAGTCAAAAGCATGTACCTCGACAAATCTGGATGAATACTAATGCCCTGTGATAGTCAATGTGGAAGGTTAATAGAAACAACATAAATGTGTCCCTCAGGGTGCTATGCAGTGTCCCTGAGACAGTGTTCAGTCTCCCACACACGCATGTGAGTTCTTCCACTGACGGAAAGCGCAAATACCGGCGAACACATAAGGTAGATGATAGCAGAATATGTTTTGATCAGCACCTGTTGGCTTTTGTGAGGAACACAACACTCTGGGCGGGTGTGTCCTACAAAAGGAATGTAATGGCATCTGGCCTGTGATTTCTCCATATATTGTGTGTAGTGGTGTAATAAAATGACATATCTTGTATCAGAAACAGATACATGTTATAGGAAACAGTATCATCGACTATACCACTACAAGACAAATCTGAAGGTATGAGAAGTGCTGAAGTAGTCGGTTTAGTATTGACCGCAGGTATGTGTGGACTTGTCAAATGTTACAGCTGTACATATAGTTCCTATAGGGCTGTCACCTCTACAAATGATGAAAGTGGGAGGTGCTCTTTAGAAATGACAGACGTAGCAGGTCAAAACATACCTACAGCCATGCTTACTCCACAAATAGACATATTAGCACACATCAAAGCTTAGGCCAGGATTCACGAAGCTTTGGTCGGTGTACGAGTAGAGTAAGAGTAGAGCAAGGCAAGATGTCCGCCGAGCTATTCAGCAATATCCTGTAGGGGCGTGTAACACAGCCCCTTAAACGAAAGTTGCATGGACAATGTTAGGTTATGCAAATTACCCCATTTGTAGGTGAAAGCTATGCAAATGATGTAAAATATGTGATACATGAAAGAGAAAGCTGTCCGTGCAAGAGTAGAGGTATGTGCAGAAATGTACACGGATGTTAACAGAGTAACGTTCTGCAAGTAGCTAAACGGAGCAATGTCATCTGCAAATAAAGGATGGTTTACTTGAAGAAGCATGCCAATGGCCAAATATAAGGCCAGTGGCATGTATTCCCATTGGAAATTAATAAAACTCTAGTTGACCTCCCCCGATCTCAGAGTATGCGCTGTGCATACAAAACAAGACAAATATGTAAAATATACATACAAATTGTAATGTCAGTTAAAAGTTATTGCGTCATGCAGGTGAATGGCAAGCTGAAGACAACATGGCTACTGAGTAGTGGTTGCTATGTGTGGAAGCGCACACTCAGAGATGTAACCAAGCATTAGTAGGCAATCCTATGCAATTGAGGCTGAGGATAGTGAAGCACAATTTGTCATGCCATATGGGCTAAACCTCTACAGTGTAAGAGTAGGTTAAAGGGACTATCAGCGTAGAAGATAGGTGACATCATGAGTGTGTATGTATAAAACACTGTAATCTTATTGGAGCAGTGTGTCACATGTCTGCTGTCAGTGGCTCATCGGTGGAAGAGGCGTGTTATGATTTATCCTAGGTAAAGTCAGTAAACTTAGTGTACGCCATGGATATCACTGAAGTTCCTTGCAAACCTGGTGAAGTGTGTTTGCGCCCGTGCAAGCCTGTAAGCCCGAGTAAGCATGTGTGCATGTGTCAGCCTGTGTGCGCGACTTGAAGAACGAGGAAGCTACTGTAAGATTGTTGAAGCCCGTGTAATGTTGTGTAAGCCAGTGTAAGTGTTTGTACGCATGTATAAGCCTGTGTGCGCACATGGAAGTGGATATGCACTTCACTGTGCTCCTATGCGCGGCGCCGCTCACTGTGGACACAAACAGTGAAAAGGAAGGTAAACAAATAGCAGTAAGTTAACCAAGGAGAACTACCACAGCTAGCAGGTGAAAACAATCAGACTGAGTATATTATACAGCCAGTACAGTAGACCAGCACAGCACGTACAACTCTACAAACAGTAGTCCACCATGTTTTTCTCAGACACACTGCAACACTGTAGTATACTAAGAGAAGTGCAAACTGTAAAAGCTTAACTGAGACAACATAATGTTAGGGGCTGCCATTGCTATTATACGTCAACATATGCAACATGTAGGGTTGTGCCAATGTGAATGCTGCTCAGCATCACACAGTGAGTAGACGGAGAGGAGTGTGCAGGCACAGGGTAACCTACCAGGGGCTACATGAGCTGGAGATAGTAGAGCGCTATAGAGTGGACAGAGACCTCCTGCAGAAGATTGTGGATCTGTGCAGGCCATGTCTCACACACAGAACCAACAGAGGGAAACCTATCCCAGTGGAAACCAAGGTATGTGTTGCCCTAAGGATACCAGCAACAGGTACCTTCCAGAGATCAACTGGTGATATGATGTGGATTTTACAAACATCAGCATCCAGGGTACTGCACCAGTTCATGAATGCCATGTCAGCACATGTCAGTGATGATGTATATATCCCCAATTCCCATAAGGTATTGGGCAGCAATATGTCGTTTCCACACAATAGTGGAATACCCTAAGTACTGTGTGCAATACACTGCACACATATGCATCAAAGCACCAGCCAGTGAGTGTGGTAGGGCCTACATCATCCACAAGGGCTTCCCCTCCATGAAGTGGCGGTTTGTGTGTGATGGCCAGCCCGTAATAATGAATGTGTGTGCTGGATGCCCTGGAAGCTGCAATGCTTCCGATATGTGGCATCTGACGCAGCTGTACAAAACATTTGGCAATGGGGACAACCCTCATGGTCACCTAGTGGGGGATGCCGGATGTGCAGTTCAACTGTGGCTGATGACACGCATCAGAAATGCACACACACATGAACAGGAATGCCATAATGAGGCACACGCACATACAGAAACCTTACTCTAGCATGTGTTTGTGTCACTCAACTCACAGTTCTGGTGCCTGGACACATCTGGTGGAGCATTACCGCACTTGTCAACTACATGTATCAGAATTGTCTGTGGCCTAGGTCATCTGTGTCACACACACACACACACACACACACACACATGACAGTTTATATACATAGTGTGAGTGACTGTTCATGTATGTATAATACTGCAGAACAGTTCAAACACAGCAAAGTATGTCAATAATGGACATTCATCATAGTTGTACAACCACCTTGGAGGATATGCATGCAGAACTCTCATTGCATATGTGATACAGTGATGTACTTCACAATACCATTGTAAATGCAAATATCAAATGACAAATGACATAGCACATATCTATATGTACACATTGTTACCCATTATACATATTGGGGTGTAATACCTATGTGTTACTGTTGGTAAAGTATGTGTAGTAAATGTGGATAACTGACTCCGTTTAGCCTTATAGGTGTACAGCATGGGTTGGTTAACACGTATCTGTCTGTATGATACCCTTGTGTAGACTAACTGTGTCATGTGCAGAATTGCATTCTAGGCCACAGTATGAATTCCCAGATGTGGACAGGAATATCCCTATTGTCTTTGCTTGTAACTAACATGGCTACATGTCAAACAGTAATGGTCCCAGCAATGTGTGGTGGTCAATACCAGTGCGAACTGGTATAACATAGTACATGTAGGATCCACATGCTACTGTGTGTCCATGTGTGGGTCAGTTGTGAAGATATCATATAACAACTGGTCATTCAGACTGTTGAGGTCGTGTCTACTACCATAATGCAAAACTATGACAGATAGTAACAGTATCACCCACAGCACCGTGTAAAACCATAGCAATCACGCATGTGTAGACAAGTACAATAATATGTGTAGTATAATGCATACTGGCCACCAATAGAAAGTATGACGTGTTAACAGTGTGAAATACAGGGCATCACCATTCCAATGTGTCCACTATACATGTAGATGCAGACAGTGCACCTTCACCATGTTCACATATAGATACATGTAAATCTACTACACACATCTCACACGTACTGCACACTCTGTAACACATGCTGCCAATACTACACACGTCAGTCAAATGGCACATGGATGGATAATACATCTTCAGAATTAACAGTGCTGTACACTATACTACATTGATGATCATAGCTGGAATGTATCATGCCTGCTTACATACACCTAGAAGGAAATCACACTTTGTGTTAACAACATTGTAACATTATTACAGTGCTATGAAGCCACCCTGTGCATCAGCACCATGTTAGTCTGTACCTGCATCAATGTTACACATTACAAGAGGTGGCACAGGTGTCATCATATGCACAGGGTATGTAGTTTCTTTTCCAGAGCCTGTCAGTGAACCAGCCAATCAACATGTATGCATTTGTGTGTGTGTGAGGGACAACAGGTTTTGCGTGGCCCAATGTTGATGCAATGTGTGTATGTGTTATCCCTAGCTGTTTGTTTTATGTGTGTCTCTGCATGTACACTGTTTCAGCATGTGTCAGCCATATACTGGAGGTTGTGGGACAGTCACAGACTGTACCTGCCAGGCTGTACAGATCGCCATTCCTGGCCATGGACACCCCTCCATGCATTCAACCATAGTCCAGTCCTGCACCTGGCAATGTGTACACATACATACATGGGATCTGTATCACAACCTGTGGATAAACGGGTGTCAGTAATGTTAACCTGATTTACATAGTATTGCCATGTAATACATAGGTATATGGGCCATAGTCATCCTCCAAAGTAATAACCACTGCTGACTGCTGCTGAGATGTGCACATGAACGTTTAAAGGTGCTGTACTATCATTGTTTTCAATGTCCCTGGTAATACCCAGCAACAAAATAACTAGTCACTACACAACTATAACCCAGGATCACTACAGCACACAGTATGTGCACTATCACAGAGACTTAGCACATTCAGATACATCCAAGGTGAACATGTACAGACAATGCAGCACATCCAATAGTGCTAATATCCACATACATATTACAAAGATATATATATATATATATATATATATATATATAGATATATATATATATATATATATAGATACACACGCGCACACACACACACACACACCTGGAAGGGCTGGGAGTTGAACACACACCTAACTACTTTAACACACTACAGCAGTACGCATTTACAGAACGCGCTACCGAGATTACTGAACACAGCACTCCCAGAGGCATACTTCTAGGTGGGTGACATCATCCGCAAAGACGCCGATAGGGAATGTATGTGTTGTGAGGCATCTAAAAGCATTACTGTGTCCCCAGGCAGCTGGAAACACAAACACACCCACACACAATTGGAAGGGCCGGGAGTTGAACATACACCTACCTACTCTAACACGCTAGAGCATTACGCATTTACAGAACGCGCTACCGAGATTACTGAACGCAGCACTCCCAGAGGCATACTTCTAGGTGGGTGACATCATCCGCAAAGGCAAAGACGCCGATAGGGAATGTTTAGAGAGTGAGTGGTCTGAAAGCATATTACTGTCCCAAGGTAGATGTACACAAACACGGCAGTGCTGTCATCGGGCCAACTAAATATCTACGGAGCACTACAACACTAAATAGATACGGGATGCACCACAGACAGTACACCCTTCGAAAGGGCAACCAGTGTGTTCAATGTAGGCATCCATCGTGACATTGAAATTGGACATCTGTTTCCTGGATGACCACCATGGCTATACAGGATGTCAATGGCCATGCCCACACGCTTAGTATCATACGTCTGTTTGGAATGTACTGTGTGTCCATCTACACAACGGCGTACTGGGCATGCTCACACACTTAGCAGTTGCAAAGGGCCATCTTGCATGCACACGGACTCTAATCACGGAATGGCGCAGTGTGGAATGTACTGTGTGTCCATCTACACAACGGCGTACTGGGCATGCTCACACACTTAGCTGTTGCAAAGGGTCATCTTGCATGCAGATGGAGTGTACACACACAAGGGCACAGTAAGGTATAACTGTCCTCACGCACAGGGCGGTCACACATGCAGTGACCTGTACACACACAGCTGCCATCACAGCTGTCACAGGTGCAGGTCACACACGTACACACTGCAGTGTACACTGTAGCTGTCAAGTCAGCACCATGTTGTCGGAGCACTACACAGCCTTACGGTCCCACAACACCATGTGACACATGACCACTGGGCTGTACAGCGGTGTACACCAGCTGTGCAGAGTACACATGTACCAACAGGGATCCAACAGGTGTTATGCATTGCAATGATACCAGTATACATGAACAGGTCGGCTCAAGACATACCATGGCCCTTACACAGCTGTGACACCTGACTGTTGCTGTACACCAATGAACACACGTCTGGGTATGTCATACATGTGATTGTGTGGATGTGTGCATGGACTGCACACACAACACATACATACATAGCCTTTGATGTACCTCGTGCATAACACTGGCCTAATCAATGCTACACACGCGAATGGAAGGTGGGCCCATGTCTGTTGAATGCTCACACTACAGGGGGTAGCAGTGTTGACTGGGACACATACCCTTGTACTGGTCGCCTGTGACACCCGTGATATCATACCGCAGTCCATGTGTTATGTATGTCAACACACATGTCCAACAATAGCAATGCATACAAACATGGCAACAGGAGACATGTGACATCTGTACTGTGCATGCAGCAAACATGCATGTGCAGTGGCCAATGTCCGTAACATAGTTGCACCTACCTATGACATGCAGACCCATCATTGACACCTGTATACGGTGACATAGAAACAGCACGTATGGAGGGATGTGTGTACATAATGTGGTGAACCACCTGTCTAGATGTATGTGTGCAGGGGGTGGCTCACAGTTGTCACACGCCATCCTATCATGCCATGTGCAAACAGTACGCTATGTCGCTGTTACGTGACGGTGCTGACATAATGCATACACAGCGGTCAGGTGTTAACAACTGTGTCACATGGCACCTGTAACACCTACAACCTCCCGTGTGCATATAGCAGCACATTTGCCAGATATAGCGTTGGTACACATAATGCAATCAATACCGCTGCATGTCTGTCAAACGTGTTATCATATGGCAGGTGTATCATTCCCAGCACTGCCATGTGTGTCCGAATGTGTGACCAGGGATGCCACATATCGCGGGGAATATGTCCCAGTTGCTACACATCCCTGTACACCATTGTAGAGATCTGTACATACGTCAGTGTGGGAAGCATGACGTTGGCCGGTGAAATGCATCACACACGCCGGCTGCCCGTATACACATGTGTGGTCACCACTGTGTGTGTGTCTGTATGTATGTCTGGAGCTTGGTGTGAGGGTGTATGCTAATATACGGTGGGAAATGATCACTAACCCCACGTGGTGACTAACCCGTAATGGTGATGCATTGCACAACCCTGTTGATGCCATAGGTCCCAGCCATACTGGCTACCTGTGCATGTCCCTTCTCTGTGACACGTCGTGTGGGTGCATAGTACTGTGAGGGTGATGACCACAGAGGCAAGGGTCCCCACCTGCACACTATGGGGTGTGCATTATAGTGGTGTACACCCCGTGAATGCAGCCATGTTCCTGTACTGTTACAGGGTCCTACTGCTGCCCAATGTGGCCTCCAGCTACCAAGTGACACCTCACATCATCATTGGCCAGGCCACTGTGTACAACCCCTGCACCATGTCACCATACCTGTAATGTGTCCTGCTATGTATGTCATGTCTCTGTCCAGTGTAGCCTGTGGCACCGACCACATGCGTCAGGTGCAGTATATGTGCGGACATCTGTGTCATGTTGGTGTGTCCAACAGTCAGGTTGAGGGTACATGTAGCATGCTGATATTGCCAGACGTGCCTGTGAGTAATCCACAGTTACACGTGGGGGACTGCAAACACTGCTACCTGTAGGCACATGCAAGTACACCATAGGAGGGAACCAGGGTATCACAACCAACATGGTGCTACAGATGTAACCGTGAACACATCACAATGCATGCTGCACCTGCACTACATGGTATGACTGGTGCATGTCGACAGTACACAACCTATATCACATACACTTCTCTCAGTATTCACACACAAACACTGCAACATACACATCCCTCACTATGCATACACAGGTAATATTACATAGACCTCTCACTATGCTGTTCACCCTGTGCATCAGAATATTTGTGCATAACCCTGCACCGATGGTGTGGATGACAGGGATGTGGCACAGGCTTCATCATATGCACAGGGTGATATGTTTGACAGGGGCATAGGCGGCACCAATGGATAACATCGTGTGTGTGTAAGGACCGGTGAGTTGACTGGACATGTCTGTGCAGAATGCATGTGGATGTTGTGGAGCCCTACAGTTGTATTTGCTGTGTGCATGTATGTGTGTACACAGTTCTGCCATTTGTGAGGCCTACACAGGGTATAATTGACAACCCCAGATTGTACAGAGCAGGTTGTACAGCTCACTGTGTCAGTCTACGGCCACGTGACCTGTGCCTGCCTGGGGTTGGACGGGCACTACCAGGTGGAGGTACAGAGTGGCTACTGTCCGACACATGTCCGCTGGAACAGTGTCCCCACTGAGAACGTCCAGGGCCATGTCCACGTGGCCTGCTGTGTCCTGGTGTTGACAGCGCAGCACCAGCTGCACTGCTACCGGCACTATGGGAGCGGGCATGTGAGGTGGCACGCTCACGTCGACCTACACTAGGTAGTGTTGCTGGCCTACGTTCACATGGCCTACACCACACTCCTACCAGGTGTTCCAGCACAGACAGCTCCCGCTCGTGGATTGCCAAGCCTCGGTCAAGGATTCCGACCATTTCACCTAATCGCCTATCCAGAACATTAGCAATCTGCTGTTGAGCATTTGCCAATGCCTGGATGTTGTCATTTAGGGTATGGATAGCAGCCCTCTGCAGCCTCTGCCCTTCTCTGTTCTGCCGTTCAGCACGTGCCTGTGCCGCCATTACAGTCTGGAACATGCGTCTGGTGATTCCAGCTGCTGCGCTCTGTCCTGCAGGTGCATGTCTGCCAGAGGTCCTCCTATGAGCAGCACCGGCCACATGCCTGTGTGGCACATCTGCAGTCATTACACTGACACCATGGTGTGTAGACACACCTTCTGTAGCCACCACACGTTCCTGTTCCACGCTAACAGACGCTGACTGTCCTTCCTCTATGGCCACTGGTGATGCGGTATGTGTTGACAGCTGAACTGTGTGCGGGGAAGAGGGGGACATAGCTGGGATGGTAACCATTGGGACAGATTCAGCCCCTGACAACCCTGCCTGTACGTCATGCATGTGTTCATCACCGCTAGTATCTGTGGGGACACTAACATCAGATGGACCGCAGGAGGGTAACGCACCTACATCACCTGTGAATGCAAAGAAATAATGTAAAGTACAATAGACACAGACACACACACCATGCGTGTGATTTTTCAGATGGCATGCAGCATGCCTGCGATACAGCAGAGGGCATGCAGCTCAGACATTAATAGTGTTAGTAAGCATACCTCCCTGGGGTGCACACTACAGCAAGCAGGTGTCATATCTGTAGCCATGCAGTTCACACAATCATGGTAGCATGCATGCATCCCCGTGATACACCATGTGGCCCAGAACAGGATAACAGTACACATGGTTGACGTGACCTTGACATGTAATCTGCTGACGTGCATTAACATGCATACATGTTTGACACAATGGTATCCTGACACATGTACAGCATCATAATGGGCTTCACATTGCAGTGTTGTGTGTATGCCCTACAGATAGAATGCATGTTTAGCAAGTGTGCATGAGCATGGGAGGGTAGTGTGAGCTGTCTACATTGCTATACAGTGTGAAGTACAGACTCTGTGCCATTGCATGGCAACATGAGGCATCTATGTTGCTGTAGAATGCATAATATGTACACATTGCATAGCCATAACTGCAACACAGTCATGATGTTCAACAGATCGTATATGGTAGACTTCAGTGACACCTCCAGTAGCTGTGCACAGGCTTTTAGGTTGTCCAGTGTACCACATCAACTGTATAATCGGTCAACTAAGGCTATAATTGGACCATGTGTGGACAATGTGCAACAGGGTGTATACACATCCCAAGTACTGTGTGGCTACATGTCTCTGGCCACCCCCCATGGCCATGTGTGCACATGTGTTGGCCAATTGTGTGTGATGGGCATCTTTTCCGCATGTCTGTGTTGTCCCATATGACATACACCCATAGATGTCAGATATGTCACAATCCACAGGGCTTTGCAGACAACAGGTTGTATGTTTGGTATGTGGGGTATAGGTCATGCGATAGTGTGACAATATTGCAGACAGAACACTACATGTCTGGGACATGTCAGGTGGCACATCACAATGTGTGCACCCAATGCATGGGGCATATGACACAATGGTGACACCTGTGGGCTGCCCATATCACAGCTCACTATGTGGTACTGTGTGCATACCACACATGTTGTTCCAATGCATACTACATATGCCTCCATTGTAGAACACCTCCACCGTTGTATGCACAGCTGACCACACATGTTGCAATGACAAGTACTGTGGTTTCAAGTCGGTGTATCATTACGTTTGTATATATTGCACATGGGTGGTGTGTGTGAAGGGTGGTGCGACCTGCATATCATGACTGGAACAAACATCAGGTGTGCAAGTATTAACTGGCCACATGGCAAATAGATCTACACTGTAACATGCCCGATACTGATGACAGTCTCACCTGCAACTGACCCATGTCTGTGCGGCACGCCAGAGGTACCTGTATAGGGGTGAGACACCAGTATGAACATTATCCATGACTGTATGACAGCCACAGGTTGCACTGTGCATGTGAACACATTCACCTGTGTAATAGCATATAGTATGCACATGTGTGCATACACAACGTAGCATACTGTAGTATGCAGCATGTGTGTCCACATACCTTGCATATGTTGTTACTTTACATAATGTACAGTGACACATGCAACTACATGGGATATAATAGCCATATGTGTAGTACTGACTTACCAGGCAACTCCAGGCTCATTGGTTGGGAGACACCCACCTCCACGATGGCAGCTAGTGTTTCTGGATGCTGTTCCCTGGGTGTCCCCAGACTGGCCAGTAGCTCCTCATGTGTGAGTGGGGGCTGGCTTGGTGGCCCACCACCTGTTCCACCTTGTTCCCTGGCGATTGCAGTGGCACGCTGTTTTGCATGTCGTATCAGATCCATGCAGTGTCTGCGCACCTGCTGGTAGGTGCGGTTATGGCCACCCACATCGTTCACCCTCCTGCGTAGATCCTGCCACAGGTCATCCCGCTGCTGGGCATGCTGTGGCACATGGCTGAACAAGTCATAGTTGTCATGGAGCTGTGGGATGAGGACATCATCCTCCTGGCGGGTGTATGCTGGGAGGCGTGTACGGGGCATTATCTGTAAGACATGATGATGGTGACAGGTCACAGTTTCAGAGATGTACAGAGATACTGCTGCACATACATTTCTATGACATCTACTACATCTGCACAGTTATCTTTGCAAAGCATCATGACACTGACACGACTGACGTGTTTGTGTCACACATGTCACACCCATTATGCATTGGATATCATCACCATATATGTGTGTCACCTCATTACAGTGTTCATACTCCATTTAAATGCTGTCTTGCTGTGGGCATGTCTATTTGCCTGCACTTGTGTTCTTACCTATCTGCACATGCCTCGATGTGTCCACGGTACTACTTTTGACCTGGATGCTGTGTATATGTCACATATCAACACAGACACAGCCGTAATGGACTTGAGCAGTGACAATGCACACATACGCATGGACACCTGTACATGCATGTGTTTTGCCATATACATCTACACAGCATTGTACAACTGTTCAACATCCTGCCATGGATCGCCTGTATTGCACATGTGATAGACATGGGACAATGGCTAGTCAGACGACATTCGCAGGGATGGTTATCAACCATAGCATGTGCGGGCATGGTTTCCAAGCTGTAACAGCCATTGTGCCACCGCAAGGTGCATCAGTGCCACATTACTGATCCAGTCAGTTGATAGTACATTTACCATGCGGCCATCACACCATGTATGACTGGGATGACATGTGCAGCTTTGATGGACAGGGTTGCATGGTATGGCGGGAGTATGTCACATATATAGCACAGGGATCTGTCCAGCCTGTGGCGATCCTAGTATTAGGACGGTGGCTGTCCATGACATATGTCATATAGATCAGGATATGGACATGCAGCATGTCCTCCATCATGGTGTAGCAAATGTCCTTCTGCAAGGTAGACAGCATGCTGCATAGTGGAGGTGTGGATTGTGAAGGCTGGTATCGCACATCCATGCATCGCCATTACCCCTTACAGGTGGTATGTGATCCAATATTGGTCACCACAGTGCTGTATATGCCTGTCCAGTGATCTCCGTGCTCATGGATGGCACCCTGACATGACATGGGTACCTAATATGACTACCTAAGGGGCCTGGAGACGTCACCATGTCAGGGGGTGCACTGCACAGCACCATCCCTCACAGTGTCCATAATGTTGACCACAGCCTAGGTAGTAGTTTATGGGTACAGGGATGTTCACCTAGCGGTGACACTGCTGGTATCATCCATCAGACTGTGCACATATGTCACACACCTCACCCACACAGCCCATTCTGTATATTGTTCACAACACTGACACAGCTATACTGATAGGTCATGGCCATTCAGAGCCTTACATACACAGATGCCTAACATTTGTCTGTGTGGTATGGGCTACAATGAGGGTGGGGTACAACACATTAACCCTGTTCTACTGTAGCTGGCACTGGTGTGCTGTGCACATGTCACTCTTGCACCTTTTGTAGTTGTGAGCCTGTCAACAGGCCACTGGTGGAACACTCCTGTGACATGCAAAGGTATTTGTAATCAAATATCCGTGCTGTCTTGTACATCTGTACTGCTAACCTCTACAGTGCTAATGGTTCATGGACATGCACACCATACTCAGCAGGGTTATAGTGCGGTGCCACCCTAAATGACTGTCATCACCACTTGTGGGTTGATATTATTCAACACCCTATCTGTATTGTATGGTCATGCTAGGCACTTGCTCAGAACTTGTGAGCATGTCATGAGCTACTGATTACTATAGCGCCCATTCCACACCATTTCCCACAGGTACACTGGCTGTCCTACACTTCCCAGCTTGCTTAAGGTACGACAGCTGTTGTACACACACATAACGCACATATCCTGTGGGACATGGTTGTATATACAGGCATGTCCAACTGTCACGTACCAGTGCTACTGCCTGTCTATATGAGGGATATGTCGTACATGTGGCAATAGAGCAATTGTCTCATGTACACATTCAATGCTCACCTCCCAACATACGGCACTACAGCCTGTGGGGGATGCACTTCTGCAGCCGTGCTGGGGGCATAGCTCTCAGGTGTACCTCATTACGAGGAACGTACCTCATTTGGGGTTCTAAAAGGTGCATGTTCCTCAAGGTTCCACATTGGAAGGGTCTGTCACACATTCATTGTTGTAAATAGTTTACCTGCTAGCCATGGCTAAATAGATGGGAATCATATTAATTCATTGGAATATTTCTTTTATACGTAAGACCAGCCTATTTTAGCCATCATATGCCCTTTTTGGTTGACGCTGTTAGTAAGCCAGTTGTAAGTGTTCCACGTTTTGCCCATTTGTCACACTGTATGAGGGCTAATGTTCCTCAGTTTGGGGACAGGAGGTTGACAGCTATGGCTGGGGGTAATGCTGTCACCAACCCTGACTGCACCTGACAGTCATTTGGGGATATGTAACATTCGCAACACACCCCACCCATCACATAGTCTCACATGATCTACACCACTGACCACACCTACGAGGACAACTTGTGCAGTACGTCTCCATACTCACTGTAGTCACCAGAGGTAGCCCCATCATGGAAGACAACATCACCAGCTTATAGCCCACAGACTCATGTGTGCCCATCACATACAGCCAATAGTGAGTTATAACATTCACAACACACCAGTCATAGCTGACTCTGTAGGGAGTCACACTGCAGTTCCACACAGCAGGCTACACAAGGCGTTAGTCGCTTACATCTTGCTGTCGGGTAACTGCTTCTGCAACATAACCTATGCACCCATACCACACCTCACCAGGTACGATATGACTGTCATTCTCCATGTTAGTGTGACTGCCCTGTGATGCCACTTCACAGACTACGTGTGCAGGGACATGCAATAGCTCACCAGTCTTATAGCCCTGAGGGTGTGAGCCTAGCCCTGGGGCGCATTCGTCCGGACACGATACCACTGTACAATGACGGACTGTGTCACTTCAACAGTTGCCTATGCTCCTATTGTCATTCCACAGGCATGTGGTATCTGTCCGCTATGACTGTCCTGGTCAAACACAATGCTGTGGCACAGATGACTTGCACCTGTCAACCGTGGGAGTACAGCTCACATGTAAGGCTCTTGCTGCTTCTATACTGCCTGTCATGCACAGTTTCCAATAACTGTCACCGGCAGGGCGGTAACTGGCAGGCACGACATGGGGTCATGTGACACAATGCTTGCATCTTCCTCTGTGATGCACGCAGGCAAGGCACACCTTATAATGCACCACTCCAACATCTCTGCAGTGACTGGGACCTGCCTCTAGGCTCCGCAGAGCACACCTGCAATGACAGGTTATAGACGGACCATACCTTTCAGGCACATACCTGGAACGGCACACCCACAGCTGAGGGGTTCCCATATCCAACTATGTTTTGCACACATCCTGGCAAGTTACTTAGCACAATGCATCAGAGGTGCTCCACGTGCAACTAACTGTGCCCGGGACCGCTATACACATTGTAACAAGCGACAGAGTCAACATCATACCCCACGGGTAACATACCGTCTATGTTGGTATACTGGACAGTGGGCCTCGGACAGCTACTACTGATGTGTGACTGACACTACCCCACACTTCACTGGGATAGCCACTCATGTACCGACACATCCATGAGTCATACCCTCCGCTCTGCTGGATGAACCCATACACACCACCTCCAAGACCTACATTACCCTTGGCATGAACACTACCACCATGTGACTGGTGTTACACACCTGGGGTTTATCCCCTCATTGGTGGATTCCGAACATATGCTAATTGACCTGGTTAGCCACATCCCGGCAACACACCCATCATAGCATACACAGTACATGTGTACTACAACACCTACTACAGACGTCTGCTGACAGCGGTTGTTAACATCATGACACCCGTGCAGATGGACAATGCATATACAAATGCTGACGCATACCCCAGCGCACTTCATTAACATGTACACAACTGCATGGATCATGCTATTCCACACAGAGCCATGATGGTACACACCAGATAACAGACGCCACTCTGGTGGTCATGTTCCATGGACATATGATGTACAACAACAGGTGTAGGCTGTTGCACAGTGGTGTACATTCCCATGTGTGGGGTGGCTCACTGGTCAGCCGTGGTGGGGCCACAGGGTCCCTCATCACATACTCCAAGACTAGCTATGTAAACATGACTGCCATACATTCCGGGGTGTGTACCACCAGGCATTATGGTGGTATGTCAGTATTCGATGGCAACACCCACATCTGCTGTCACATACAACAGTCACTCAGGAACATTGCAGACCCAGGTGGTGTTGGCAACATGCTGGAGGATGGATTCAATGCTGACATTATACCCTCTCACTCACTACAGGGCCGCAATCCATACATGAACATTGTGGTGTCCCTGTGGTCACACCTACACAGTACTGACCTACACTCTATATGTCCTGGGACACTGGCCCCATGTCACCTTCCAACGTCCCAGGCTGTGATGTCCACCAACCTCTGAATTACATGTCTCCCCACTAGGCCACCATATTCAGTAATAGCCTTGTTTCAGACATTGTAGCCCCTGAATGGCACACAGCAGCATTTATCACACTACACGCAGGTGGCACCGCATTGCACGAGTGGGACTATAGTCCTACACACCTGACTGGACTGTTCTGCATGGCTAATGGGGCACATCATCAAGGACGTCATTCACAGAGACATTGTTGGGCTCCCATCCTTTGCTGCCACCCGGGTTGGGCTTGTTAAGGCCAGAGCATGTCCCTTACACATGGTGGACTCCTTTCATACAGTTACCAGGGCAGTTGCTGATGGTACGGGAGTCCACACATCCTACATTGTCCTCTCATTGCCTTTCAGCACCATTCCCCATTCTGGTATTGACAACATACACATCCACCTGCACATCGTACCCTGTATCTCAGGATGTTATGCTATGTGGTTCATGGACAGGACACACAGTGAGGCCAGCATACCATAGTACCTACTACATGTCAGGTACATTTGGCATACCACGGTCCTCAGTCATAGGGCCCCTCATGTTCAGTATATGCTTCCCTGCAGAACAGGCTAGCACAGGGGACTTTCCCTGCCTAGCTTTCAAACCCCTACATACCAAGTGCCATGATTGCTCCACCAGCTGATACGGACTCCAACCATACGGGTGTCGCTGTGACAGATACATAATATGACTATCATGGCATCAAGCTGCATGACACAAGGTGCATGCACATCACCTTTGCATTACACCATTCACCCACTGACTATCACATGGATGGTAGTCCCCTACATACATATCACATTGTACATGTTTGCAGTACACACACATGTCACACCCACTCCTGTGGTTACTGTATTGCCACTGTGGCGTGGATATCCTTCTACGTGGCCACACCTATCTGTACTGGGTGTGTAGCTGGTACATAGGCACCCATTGTACCTCTGAACTCAAGACATCTACACACATTCAAGGGTACACCACCCCATTTAGGGTGTACCTTACACAACAGCTACAGCTTTACATGCCACAACATTAACACGCCATGACGTTTACTGAGCTCCAACAGTTTAAATATGCGGTTGCACTACGGACACCACATCTGTACACATTTGCATACTACATACTCAGGGGTGACCTCTGCTGATCAGACAGGGCCTATGTCCACAACATTATTGCTGGATATACTCCTCATACGCGACATAAGCAGAGGCCACTGTGAGCAACATGCTCATGGATATGTGCACACACGCCACAATGAGTGGGATGTGCTTCTGGGTTACATTCCCAAACCGGACACTCACCATGCTGTGGAGCATAAGTCCTATGTACATCACGCAGGGACACTCAGTAGCACTGTTCATGTGATACCTCCCTTGGTGGTTGGGAGACACATGTAGGCCTGGGATCACTGCAGTGGCTGTACTGTGCAGAGGTGCAGGTGACACCTGGCTCTGCTGTTCACAGGACACTACCCTAGAGAGGTGCCACTAGTGTGAACACTGTAGTTGTGCTTACACATGGACTTGCCAGACTGCATAGTACCCCACTATGCACCTGTGAAGCTATTGCATGTCCTTTGTGCATGGTTACTTGGTAGCCCTTCCATTTAGATTAGCTATCATGCTATTACTATGTCCCATACCTACAGGCCATATGTATCCTGTTATCGTACATACCAATAGACAATACCTGTGGTATGCATGATATGCCTGTTATGCTGTGTAGAATATCTGTCATATCTACCTATAATACTATACATTACACATATTTCACATAGTATCCCATAATGCAAAGCATACTTGCACAGCGGGACCACCTTACATATGTCATTAACGTTATATGCCCATACACATGCGTGCTGTGACAGTATATCAACATATACTGTCCCCTGCTATGGCACGTCCTTGTTGGACATACCCTACCACTGACGGCGGGTTGTATGGCATTGTTCTGTTTAACGCCCTCATGTAGCATCCCTTGTGGTGTCTGTGCTGTGTACCTTGTGTCCCACTGCTGGACGCACAGTTTCTACAAGCATCCTGAGCTACGCGCTCGAGAGACTTGAACCTCAGCACTGAAATAAATAGGACATGCTGGAGGGACAGATTCATAACCCAGAGGCTCCCTTCACTCTAGAATAAAATCCCAGTCCAGGTTAGGCAGAGTCCCTCATTGACTCTCTTAAAGAGGAATCTTGATGAGTGGATGGGAGATCGTAGGTTTACCCCAGGTATCACTTCTGTGTCACTGTTAGACAGAGGCACAGTATACTAACCTCGAAAAAGGGCATAGCAAAATAAATTTAAAATGGGTGGCAAAAGCCAAACACATTCTGGCTAGGCTTATAAATGCCCTAGGGCAGATAGCCTAGTATGAACCTATGAACCATTACTATGCTCAGCAAGACATCACTACATAAATACCTTTCCCCACTTTATGCATTGCGGACACGTTTAATTAATGCAAACCAGGCTATACATACAGTAAAACTAAGTAATACAGATCATGTTATACATAACCTTACATATTGGGCGTTCTACAGACCTTGTTGTCGTTACGGCGTTTCGTTTCTATCTCTCTCACAGTGTTTCAACTGTTATTCGGTATGAGCATACGGTTTGAATGTCTGGCAAGTCATCCTTATATACGTCGATACCTGAAACGTGGATTCATCCCGCCAATTGGTGTTCCTGAGTGACTAATTACTTGCATATCAGCTGTGCAGCTACTCCATTCGCCAATTACACGGCGACAGTGGGGTATAATTGGATTCTTCACTTGGGCGTTGCCTATTTGCCCTACCTTTGGGGAGACGGTCTGTATTGTGTTTTGTTATGTGTAACTGCAACTGCTATGCATGGAGACAAGTATAGTTTGGATTCATGTCCCCCGTGGATTGTGTGTGACAGGTAGAGTATTTGGTTCAACATGTGGGTGTACCTGTCATCCCAACGTCTGATAACGGAGTATTGCAATCAAAACCTGTAACATGGCTGTTTGTTCCATTATACAACGCCTGCAATTTTGCATGACGCAATTAATTGCGTCTCTCACACGGTATGTTGAGGGTTCTGCAGATGTAATTGACTGACTGGATGTTTGTGCTGCTATTAGTCGGTATTGCTTTAGTTTCTAGTGTGGGGGATGTCGGTGGTTGTACGTAACATATACAGGTTTGTGGGCCTTGCATTTCTACATAATCCGTGTATATGTGTGTGGGCTCCGTCCCTAATTAGAGAGCTAACCGTTAGTAGACTTATGTTACGGGATTGTACGTTGGGCCGTTGTTAATTGGTTTCTATATCGTCTGCAGGTGAGCTTGCTACTTGTATACCTCCGTAATTGCAGCGATATATCAGGGGATATGTGTAAGTGACAGCTATCCCTTGTATTTCTGCCCCAGATATTTGCAGTCATTGTGGTTGTGTTGTTAAAAGAGCCTGTTTGCCATGGGTTGCCACCTTTTCATATGGTCATTGTTGGACACTTGCGGGACACAAAGCGGTGTTTACAGGCCAACATGTAGCCACGGTCAGTACACAGGTTAGCACATACTTTTATCCTCACTACATACCTATTGTGTGACTTTGGCTACTTATCATATTGCATGTAACATTTAAGTTTCTTACATACAGGCATAACTATTAAATACGACTGTTACATTATATATGGGACATATTTATGTCCTACCATCTCGGACATTTGCCCTTTGTACTGTTTTATGTCAGGACACACCTGCCCAGGGTGGGGCTGTCCCTCCTACTGTGGGACAGGTAGTAACCGTATGCCTACGGCTAGCTATACCCACACCTACCGTACTGATCTGCCTCTGAATTGGCACTAACAAACACATGTTGCAGACACACACACACACATTAGTCACACAGAGACGCACACGGCACCCTCAACGCACACTTACACAGACTACGGCACTCACAGACGCAGTTGAACACAGTACCTACTTGGACCGCGACACTGGCAGCGGTGACTAACTGTCCCTTCATATCATCATACTATTACTCGCGGATGTACTGTTCCGGTACTGTGTTCTATCGGTCTTTCAGCCTCGTGGTTACACATGTCTGTATGTTACACATTCCATGGTTGGCGGTATCCTATTTATTTGTACCTCCAAGATGTTATGAATGTCGTTGAACTATCTATTATATTTGCAGATTTCGCTGAATTCATCTATATCACCATATATCCCTCTATTGCCCTTTCTATCTGTATTATATATCTGCATATGTGTACATATATATATATATATATATATATATATATATGTATCTATATATATGTATCTATATAGATATATATATATCTATATCTATATATAGATATATATATATATATCTGGCGGGGAACGTGACAGACACACAGCACCACCATATACTGTAAGACTCATGTACTGTTCAGGTGTCGGCATTCCGTGTTCCACTGGCTGTTGTATTTACAATGTTTGAGGGCTGCCTATGTAGGAGTCACACATTGGGCCACCTATACATTACAATTTACAGGTGGTCATGTTTGTGTGCCATCCATTTTACTGTGTGTGCAGGTGGAGAGGTATCAGTCCGTAGGGGCCTACACTGTCAGAGTATGTGCTATACGTTCCCTCTTTGCCAAGGCGTAGGCATATTGGGCACGCCTCCATCTGCCTACTGGGGCTGGCACAGTGTGTTCATGGTCTGAATCCCTCTGTGCCTGTAATGGCCTTGGCAATTGCGGTGGGCTATGAGGGCCTTCACCATTTTGTCCCTGCTGCAGCTGCTTCCGCAGGATCATATTATGTAGCATGGCACATACTATGACGATGTGGGCACACGTGCCTGGAGAGTACTGCAAGGCTCCACCAGATGTATCCAAGCACCGGAACCTTGATTTCAGCATCCTGAACACACGCTCTGTGATGATTCTGGTTTGTGCGTGTGCCTCATTATGGCGTTCTTGCTTGGGTGTGTGTGCATTTCTGATGGGAGTCATCATCCACGGCTCCAGTGCATAGCCAGCATCCCTCACGAAATGGCCATGTGGGATGTCCCCCCCTGACAAATACTGATACAGCTGTGAGGCATGCCAGATATGGGAGTCATGGTAGCTTCCAGGGCTGCCAGCACACACATCCATGATAATGCCCTGGGCATTGCACAAGACCTGGCAGTTGGAGTGGAATCCCTTGCGGTTTATGTAGCGCCTACCCTGCTCACCGGGTGGTGACTTGATTTGTATGTGCGTGCAGTCTATTGCACCCAGTACCTCTGGGTATTGTGCCACACGGTGGAAGTGGCGCATATTGCTGGCCAACTCCTCCTGAGTTCTGGGGAAGTATATCTGCTCATTGGCATGTGTTAACATGGCATCCAGGTACTGGTGTAGTACCCTGGATGCTGATGCCTGTGAGATACCCATTATATCTCCAGTTGGCCTTTGAAAGGTACCTGTGGCCAGTATTCGCAGGCTTACACATACCTTCGTGTCCACTGGGATGGGGTTCCCCTCTGTTGTTTCTGGTTCTCAGTTGTGGCTGACACAGCTCCACTATTTGCTGTAAGATATCCCTGTCTACCCTGTAACGCTCTACTATCTCCAGGTCATGTAGCCCCTGGTAGGTTACCCTTGGTCTGAACACTCTCCTTCTCCTCCGAGGCCTGCGGTGGTTGTTGGCATCATCCACCACAACACCGTCAGTCTCTAACACATGCTGATGAATCACAGCTATGGCAGCTCCCAACATGTACATTTTAAAAGTTCCCCGTGTGCTTACACCTATGGTGCGGTGTTTGGGAATACACAGGTGTGTGTTGGGTGCTTTCACACTTTATACTATTGTGCTGTGAACACCAATGATGTCATAGGGTGTGTATGTACAATCGTAGCTACAGGTTATCTTATGTGTTTTACTGCCGGAACTACTATTGTGGTGCCTTTGTTGTTGAAATACATTTGCCTGCCGTGGATTACCTCTTGACCTTCCCTTTACATTTCTGCGCGTTGCACCTACCATTTTCTGGTGTGCATCCTGCAGCCTACTTTCATTTGTACTTTCCTGGACCTGGCGTATCTTGCGTTGTGTGCTACTGCCGGTCTGCTGTCGGTTTGCTTTGCTCTGCTGTGTCAGGTCTCCTATCTTTGTAATCCAATACCTCCCCTCCTTTCTTTGCATTCAAATTCCTCCCCTGTCCTGTTTTGCAGGTTTCTGCAAGCAGACTTGTCAGCTGCCGTCGATTGGCCTTCGTGGGTTGATTGGTGTTGATTGCTCATTAGTACCCCAATTACCCTTCTTCCGCATTTCCTTCTTTTCTTCCCCTGACCTTCCTGTTTCTGCTATTGTTTGCGGTGCGTGCATCCGATTACTGGGTTTCGGGCACGTTTTCATCCTCGTACACATGCGCTTTTGGCCACCATGTGTGCTCTCAGCTAAACGATTCCTCCCCACCCCTGTCCTGCAGCTTTGCTTAGCAACGGACAGGCCAGATTTGCAATGCTCCAATGTGCTTACTGCTACGGTGGCACACCCCTCTGCTGATGTCATGTATCTCCTCTGAGCCACTCCTCGGTGTTATACCGCTGCGCCGTATGGTACAACCTTCATCCGGCGGGACATTTGCGATTCAGTATTATCTGCCTCATTTGCATGGCATTGACTACTAATTCATAGTTACCGCGCCGAACACTATCGCAAGCCCTTAGCAACCCTTGCACCTTGGTTGTGGTGTCCCATGCCTACCATTGTGTATTATGCTGTAAACCTGATTTCTATTACGTTGCGATTTTATGACATTTTTATATTATTTCTTTATGTTACAGCTTCCGCACACATGCCCTGCGGTTGTGCTGTATGTTACTGTGGACATGACATTAAATGTTGTTATTTACGTGTTGTGCATCTTTTCTTATGCCATTGGCTGTGTTTTTCGCCATTGGCATATGTTAACGTTGTGATACCTGGGTCTGGCTCTCTTCCATAGCTCCGATGTTCTGTTTGGGAAAATGTAAACCGTGTTTTTTGGTTTACATTTCCGTGGGCTTATGCTACGCCTGCACCACTTCATGAATCGCTATATGCCTTCATTTGCATGGTGCGACACTGCACATGGGGTGATTAGCATACCTACGCCGGGGGCTGCGCAGATCTGGCGTATGCCGGTAGTGCACGTGGAATTGGATCGTACCTGAATCGCTCGACGGCCATATTTGGCGTTATAACACCTACGTTATGCATGCGCCTGGCGCAAGCTTCATGAATCCCGGGGTGGGTCTTTTGTAGAGTATGTTTGCTTCTTGCTTATATTTATTATCCTTTACTTGGAATAGTCACAAGGTTGATATGCAAATCCACAGGACTGACATGCAAACAAAGGAGATTTGCCAAACATTGTTTGAACAATGCCACTACATGATGGTCACTGTTGATTTCACCCCCATGTAAACATTGAGGGCAAAGAGGGTTGATGCTAATCTGGAAGAATGCAGTCTTAGTTACAAAGACTGATTAGAGTACAAAACTGTGTTAATTTAAAATGCAGTTTTTAATCCTGGTTCTGTGGAGCAGAGTGATGGGACCCTGACTGCAGTGCATGTGACTTGGGTTCCGTTAGCAGCTTGGCAATGAAGGAGGGAAGGGGCTTAGCTGGCCAGCCTGCCTGTCCTGGGAGAGGAGTGGTGTGCACTTAAAGGCCCATTCATTTAGTGTTGTTTCACTAGTGGAAACCAGAGCAGTCACTTCCTATACTTTGTGGGGAATGCTGGTAGTGCTTGGCGGGCACACCCTTGTGTAAGTGGGGGGTGGGGGGAACTGCATCCTCTAGACAATCAGTGTAGGATGGGGGTATTCATGCCCTGAATTCTCCTGGTGAGAAACGTTTGTGGGCATTTCATCTGTTGCCAAAGGGGGCATTGTATTCAATGATGGGAAGAGAAGGGCTGAGTAGAGTGGTACTATAACTTATTTGGACTTGGATGACATATCCTTGCATATAAGTTCTGTGATTTTCTTATTGGCTTAGCTACACATTGGTCAAAGGCCTGATTGCTGTCTACATATGTTCCTAGATTCCTTGCTTATGGGTCAAATCTTGGGGGTGTTTTATCAGTGGAGTTTTCCAAAGGGCATTATAATGCATTTTTTTTTTTTTTACTGAGCTTTAAGCCATGGCTTTGCACCAGTCATTTGTCTGGGGTTTATATTATAACAACGAAAGATCAGATGATCGAACATTGTTATATCGACCCCTAAACCTCAAAAGCTCATAACAGTGAACAGCGATTTATTTATTTTTTCCCTCCTTCCCTGGGAAGACCCCCCCCAAAAAAAAAACACTAAATGAAATGGGCTTCACCCCCACACCTCCCCACTTAAATATACCAACTCCAAGATCTCACTACAGTGGAGGAAATGGCACAACCTGGACGGCCGACCCAGCAATGTCTTTCCCTGGGAAAAAATTTGCTGTTCCAGCAGTTCGCTATTTTGCTGGTTTGACATTTCATGTTTGAACTAACAGCATATGATCATCTGATTGTTCGCTGAACTAAAGTAGACCCTCTGTCTGCACTAAACACTCTTGCAGGATGTTGATGTCTTGGGGGAATCTATAATGGTGCCCAGTTTGAAGTCCTGTGTGAACTTGGTGAGCCTGAAGACTTGAATTTTAGCTTTGACTTCCAAGTAGATGCCAAACAGGAGTTGGCCCAATATGGAACCTTTGGGTCCTCTACTGGTGACCAGTCTCTTGGTGGAGGTGGTCTCACTGATCCTGACTTCTTGGGTTTGGTCTGTGAGCCAGCCAGCAATCTAGCGTGTTTTGTAGGGATTTATGCCTAGGTCACAGAGCTTATCAACCATGCTTGAGGTGTGTATTGTAACAAATGCCTTGGCTTTGTAAAGGTAAGCAGTATGCATTGTTTTTATCTTTGTCCATTGCTTGGATGACCCTCTCAAAGAAGTCTACTAGGTCAAGTAGGTGTAACCTTCCCTTAAAACTAAATTGAGATGGGTCCAGTGTCCATAGGTTGCCAATGTCCTATTATCTCCATGATAATTCTTTCCATGGCTTTGCATATTAAGCTTGTTACACTGGGTCAGTAGTTCCCTGGTCAGCTAACAAGTCTGCTTTTGTGGAGGAGAATGACTGTTGTGGTCTTCCATTCACTTGGAATGTAGCCTGTTTCAAGGCTGTAGTTGGAGTGCCTCAAGTGGTCCTGATAGGTTGTATTTTAGATTGTTCAGGAGGCAACCAGAGATGTTGTCATGACCCTTGGAGGGGGTACTCTTGGTTTTAGTGAGTGCTGCTAGCATCTGGTTTCTGCTTATAGTTGGGAGTACGTGTATTGGAGGGGATTTCACCTGGTGGAGCTGGGGGTGGGGTGAATTTTCAGCTGACTATATCAGCCAGTGGATTTGCTATGTCACCCTGATCAGTGAAGGTGGTACCATTCACCACCAGTAAGAACACTGCTGTGTGTTACCTTTTAATGTTCTGGACATAGCTAAAGAAGGCCTTGTGATTGTTCTTATTTGGCCTTGTTGGACTTGGACCTCTTAGTTTCTTTTTTAGTTGTATGAGAGGATTTATCTTTAAGGAAATTGCTGTTCCTGATTTTTGGCCATGAGTTTTCTTCTTTTATTATATACGATGTTTAGGTGAGGATTCCACAAGTGGGGTTTGTTTTTAGTGTGTTTTGGGTTTAATTCTGGCAGGTAAGGTAGCCTATGTGCAGACATTAACTTGTTTGTAAAGGACACTGTGAATACATCTGTATAAGTAGCTGTGGTCTCTGGGTAAGGGGAACCTTGAGTAAACTGTTACTGTAGTTTGCTTAGAACATTTTCTAATTTTTATTGATTTAGCTGGGTTTTCAAGGTTGATTTTTTTACTTAAGTAGAGACAGCTTTATGATCTGATCTCACTAGTAAGGATGTGACACAGGAGGGGTCTAGAGAGTCCAACACTCTTCCATGTTGAGTATTGGATCCCAGTATGTTTGATCATCTGGAGTGTGCACTATATCTTTTCCAGAGTGTTTGCATTAATAAAGTCCAGGAAGTGTGACTTGTGAGTTTGAGGCAGTGTCTGTAGAGGGGAGGTTAGTCACCTATGAGTAGAGTGCTCGGTTGGCTGGAGAGCACCTCTAGTAGGTTTAGGTAAAAGTCATGAGACTGTAGGAGCATAGAAGGGGACCTGTAGCTATCCATGATATGGTGAGTGATCTCATCTGTGGCGACTTGCATGTGGATGAGATCCATAGTATCATCCTGTTTAGCAACAAACATCCCTCCATGTTGATTAGTGTAGATTGAGACACCTCCACCTTTGGCCTCAGTGGCTTTAAACCAAGAGGCCATCATGTCCTAGCACTGAGCAGTAACACTTTAATGTTCCTTGAAGACTTTTCACTATGTTGGTAGTTTTGTCTTTTTGGCATTGTCTAAAAAAGACTTTGAGGGTGTGGATAACAGTTTAGCCAGTATCCCAAAAGCTTGAGCGGCGGTTGCAGCTTACCCCACCCTTGGAAAAGCAATGTGGTGTGGTGACCGTGTCCTCCTCTGCTGTAAGATATTTGATCCCCATGGACTGACGCCAGAAACTAAGCCATTTATTAAAATCAGTAATTTTATGTTCATACTGTGTGATGGCAGAATGCTGCTCAGTGCAAGGGTCATACCTGTCTGTGGCACACATTCTGAGAGATTCATTACGTCACTTTTCATAGAGTCCAGTGACTCATGTTTCTGGTTATTTACACATACATATGGGCTATGATGGTACCTGGAGTGCAGTGACTTGTGTGGGCTTGCTGTTTCAGATCCTGGCTGTAGATAGACAACTACATTTTTTATCTTCTTGCCTAACCTGGTGGGTGGGGCATCTGTGTATCCCACATTGGAGCCCCAATGGCAGGAGTATTGGGTAAAGTATATGCTAGCTTTTATGGGCTTGCTTTTGGAGAGCCATTTGGTGTAGACTTATGTGAGATGTTTGGTGTTGCTTTTGGTGTGTGTTAGTGATTGCTAGTTGCAGTGTTGCCATTAAGTGGTTTTAGAGGTCTCTGAGATTTGGTATGGTTTCTTTTAAGCACCACAGCATAAGGCAGTTTGTGTGTGTGAGGGTTCTACTGTGGTTATTTCTGACAACTTTGTTTGCAAGATTTTTGCCTCCATGAAAATTGTGTAGTTGCATCTCTTGCATTCAGTGTTGTTTTCTTTAATGATTAACTGGCTGTCTAAGAACATGAGACACTTACTACATTGGCCACAGAGACATTTGGAAATTATGTACATACCCATATTGTCTGGTCCTGTAGAAGGGGTGAGCTGTTTCAGATTAAGGATTGGTTTTAACAGTGGTGGTCTAGGTTAGTTTCTGGGGTGAAGGGCAAGAGATTATGCATTCCATACGCAAACTGGTTTCTCTGGTTAAGGGCCAAATGTTGTATAGTGTTAGGATATGGAAATACTATTCCATGTGCAAACTAGCTGTTCTAAGCTTCATTTTGTATAACACCACACATTTTAAGAGGTTATGGACGCAAGTCTAACTTTAGAAGGAAATTCTGCTTACAAGGTGTTTGCTCCTATACAGGGTACTGTTAACAGCTGCTGCTCGGTACACATCTTTATGCAAACCTTATCCTTCTGTGCCGGAGGTAATGACATACCAAGACTAAACTATCGTTAATACAAAAAACAATTCCTTGACTAAAATCTGATGTCTGTGGGAAGTAGTGAAAAGGTTAATCTGCTACTTGAATCACCATCTTCTTTCGGCTGTTCCCGTTAGGGGTCGCCACAGCGGATCACCTGTTTCCATTTCTTCCTGTCCTCTGCATCTTGCTCTGTCACACCAACCACCTGCATGTCCTCTCTCACCACATCCATAAACCTTATCTTAGGCCTTCCTCTTTTCCTGTTATATCTGGTAGCTTCATCCTTAGCATCTTTTTCCCAATATACTCAGCATCCCTTCTCAGCACATGTCCAAACCAACGTAATCTTGCCTCTCTGGCTTTGTCTCCAAACCTTCCAAACTGCTACTTGAATGCAAGTTATAAAGTTCGGTCTATAGCAGGCTAATGAGTTACAGATTTGAGAAGTGCAGTTTGACGGCAGTGATTGTTTGAACACCATGCCTATTGACTTTGCATAGACTATACCAATCACTGTTAGTCACTTTTACAAATACATAATCTAAGATGTGAAGAGTTGCTGTGTATTATAATTTATTTTATTTAACATTTGTTAACAGGAAATGTCTGATTTGGAACAAAGCCAATTTTCAGCTGAGGCCCTGGAGGAAACGCTCCAGATGCATGTCTTTGAACGTGGGAGGAAACCGGAGCACCTGGAGGAAACCAACATGAATGCAGGGAGGACATGCAGACTCCGCACAGAAGGAACCCCAGCCGAAAATCGAATCAGAGAACCTCTTGCTGTGAGACAACAATGATACCACTGCACCGTCCATAATAAACATAATGTTTTAGAAGTGAATACTTTAGTTTTAGCCAAGGGAAGCTTAACGTGTATGAAAAATACTGAATACCATTCCTGTGTGGCTGATAGTATAAACACTGCAAAAAGACCCAGGAAGACCCAGCCAAGCTAGAGTTTTCAGTGTGTAGGACTTCTGTAGTGGAAACCCATGGGATGTATGCAATGATCCTTTAAGGGCATACAAGTGTTTCATCTACATGGTGTTGCATACCTCTCAACTGTCCAGATTTTTACCTCATATTTTTGGTTTGTTCCTCATAAAATTTAATTGGTGGCAAATCACTGAGGTTTAAGTTTACTAAATTATATACATTTGAGTTTCAGGCGTGATATCCTTCAGAAAATACATGCTAATGCAAAGCAAGTTATTCTCATAAGTTTCTGAGTTTATAATATCAGTATTTAAACTCTGCCCCTGATTTTTGGGCCTTTGTCCTCATTCCGTTATTTTTGGCTTTGTCCACATTTCTTGCACTTAGAGGTTGAGAGGTAGGATGGCATATATCCCAATGGGCCTCCACTATAGGAGAGTTGAGTTATTTTATTAGTGAAGAGTTTAGCTTGGTTTGGTCTTTTTTGCAGTTTGTACTGAATGGTTTTGTCTGTGTGACCTTTTTATCTTTGGTTTTGCGTGGTGAATAATGACGATGTGTTAATCTCTTGGTGCCACGTCAGCACCATGAACAGTAAGACTGCAGAGTTGAGTTAAACACACAATTCCATGTGGACAAAAACAACCCTTTATGACTTCCCACTGGATGCAAATACTTGCTTAGATCCCTTGATGTGACAGTCCCCCTCAGAGTCATTTGTGGCTGCAAGTACTACACAAGTTCATAACTGCTGTGGCCTCAGAATAAATATGTGGTAAGATAGCAATCTTACAAATTTGAGACTTCCTACTGTCTTCCAGCACATAGGAATGAAGCCTACAACTATAAGATGAAACCTGAAATTCAGTAGACCTTTTTCTCTTACTTTTGTTAATTAATTTTTAACCAGGTAAGCATGCTCACTAGGCGCAAGCACCCCTTTTTTGGGGTGACCCAGACGCACCGTTTAAGTGGCTTACCGAGAGTCCCACGGTAGCCAAATAGAGGTGGATGGAATCGTGCTGCATACCCTGGGCTAAGAACCTTAATCCCATTTCAGTAAATTACAGACTGATGACTTTTATATGCGCACGTCTTGTATATGCACTCATGTTTGTATCTACTAATACTTAGTCAAACTGAACCTTGTCTAAAATAGTTTTCCCCAGCTAGTTTTATTTTAAGTTAACTGCTTCTATTAAACCTGTGTTCGGCAAACTAAGCAGCATTCACAAAATATATCCATGTAAGCTGTTTATTACTTTAGGCTCCCAGCAAGGATAAAATACCCTTAACTACCGTAACCAGCTGCAGCTCAGATGATTTATCGCAGGAAAAAAATCAGCTGTGGCTTTATGCACTGTTTCAGAGCTGCCAAGGCCATTAAGGACAATGATTTAAACAGGAATGCATTAAGTGTTCAGCTGTACTGCCTTCTTAAGTAAATAGTGATGTAGCCTAAAAAAATTGACCTTGTACATTAACATTACACATTCTGCCAAGTTTTAAACTTTGTTTTAAATGCAAGGTCAGTATTGGCACGCTATGATGGACAAAAAATATGTAGACTGCAGAATACACAGTTATGATTCATAGGTGCAAAGGTTGCTTTTAGGCAATAGGCATAACCTTTGGAACCCTAGCCACTGTGAATCCTGGTGGTTAATCCTCCTCGTCCCTAAGGGATAGAGGGTTAGGCCTGATGTAATTTGCAGTTTCCAAGTCTTATCCAAGTCAGAGGTGAAGAACGTTTTAGGAGAGATGTGTCATGCAATGTATTATTTATAATGCCGTATACAGCAGTGTGTCTTGATTTTGTATTTGTTGGTACTAGTACAGATCAAGCATTTTATAGCTATGCGTAGCCAGGCATAGGTAATTACATAAGAGAAAGAGGCGAGACATTGGCATTTTGATGTTGTATGTAATATAAGGAGCTCAAACCCAACATTTTTTTTTTTTGAGGGGGGTGAGTAACTGGAGTTTTTCAAGTTGGGTTAGGTGTTTCTACAGGTATATAGCAAATATCATACTATATTCTAGTATCTGCCTGATGAAGGATTATTAGAGAGGAATGATGGACTTCTTAAGAGAAAGGAGAAGCTTTTAGTAATTAGTTGGGCAAGGTAGAGAAGGCGTTCTCATCAGTAGATACATGATGGCGAAAGTAAGGTTTGTTATCCATAAAAGTATCTAATGACAAGTATGCAATAATGTTTGTTTTTTTGGGGAGGGGGGCTTTTCAGACACTTTTTTTTTTTTTTTTCTTCCCTTGTGCTTGATGTCTGTCTGAAGTACTACCGTTAAACACCTCAATTTCCCATATCATGCACAGAGAATTCTTATGGATGGACATGTGGTAGAAGTACAGTAGGTAATGCAAGAGCAGTCACTTATTTTAGCAGGTGATATTACCCCAAGAAGTCCCCTTCCTTGATACAGGATTCATAACGATATTTCCCAGCTAGATGATGACATGAAAAATATTTGCTGAAAGCCACTTTCAATAATTAACAACTTTTTTGTAGTGGGGCAAGCCCTCCACTGCACCTTGAGAGGGGGAGATCCCAAAATCCCCCTCAACTTGTATGTATCCAGCTCCATGGCTGCATAACAATGAAGAAAGAGGAACCATTGCTATTCACTGAATGCGGCTTTCAGGAAAATCTTATTGGCAGTTCTGTCAGTCTTGAGAAGCTGCAGTAAAGCTGTTCACACAAAATTCCATATAGGCCTGTTTTCAAGGATATGCATTTGTCAGAAATCTGGAGGATAAAGTATTTGCTTCCAATATTCTCAACCGAGGGAGGCTTTATGATTCTGAGCATATTTATATGATATACCGTCAGCTGTTGAAGTCATGCATACAGTAAGCCAGAAGATATAACAACATAACCGTAAGAATATTTTAAGGGATATATGCTGGGGCATGGGTGGTCAAACATTTACAGGCTCCCTCTGTCTATTGTAGACACAGGTGCCAGACCAGGGGTAAAGTTCCAATTCCCCGTCCACTGGTCAAAGTTCCACTTGAATTGGGAATGAACTCTGTTTCACGTGGATGTGAAGCCTGTTCAAGAGAAGGGCTGGTCTCTGAAACCCTTATCTGCCCTTCCAAAATGTTCGGTTTATGTTGCAGACTAGGTTAAAGTCCCTAGACTGAGAAATTCTGATGATGTTTTGTGGATGTGCAACAGGTCCATTATAGGCCCAGGAGTAGAATGCCTCTCAGCAGAGTACAGGAAGAAGTCTTTTATTTGGTCTGCATAAGGCATGTTTATGCCCTGTGTTCATTTTGTGAGGAACGTCTGTGTATGCTCCAGTTGCTGCATATGCCTGGTCAGGTCCATACCAAAGGGGTGTTTTACTCTAGTTGGTCTAAGTGGCCGAATATAATATCACAATGACATCTTTAGACCTAGAATTCCTACTTATGCTGATAAGTTGCACTACATAAAATTATTTCCTTACCATCATAGACACATGATGCTCAAAGGCCCAGTTACTCTATATATGCAGTCCCACATCCCTGAGTAGTGGGTTTACTGTCAGTGTCGTACCTGACCGAGGTAATCTTCCCCCAGGACACTACTATGCATGTCTTGACACTGAGTTTTAGACTGGGGCTCTGGCACCAATTATTAGTCTGTCAGGTGCTCTTGGAGGGGAATTTAGAGTTTTCTATGACTGTGTCCAGTTTTTAGTCATCTGCAGACTTGATTAGCAAGAGGCCCTTGATGTTGGCATTGACTTCAGAGAAGTAGATGCTAAAAAAGAAGCAGCCCCAGTATTGAGCTTTGAGGGGCTGCATTGTGACTGGTCTCTTTGTGGAGGTAGACTCATCAGCAGCGCCCTTTTTTTACCCATTTTCTACATGAGGTCAGGGTATCATGTTAACTGTCACCATATCCGTGTGTGGTTCTGTCTCTGTTCAGTGCCAGTGTTCTACCTTATCAGGTAAAGCTGGCACCCAGCTTCTGCAACCACTAACAACAAAACAAACCTAGCAACCCAGTTCAGCAAATTTACTGATTCCATCCCAACTCTAGTTAACTCACAAAAACCCCTTACAACTATTAAGTCGCCCAAAATCCATACTACTGATCTGAGGTGCTCACTGCAACCTGTCCCCATCTCCACTACTAAAAGATGCTTAATAAGCTAAAACCTACAACTATCTCAGCAGACAATCTACCAGCTGAATTATTAAAGATTGCTGCTAATGCTATTGCATATCCTGTAACGCTTTTCATTAATGGCTCTTTAACTGAAAACATAGTCCTCCACCTTTGGAAAATTGCCTATATCACTCCACTCCACAAAGGAGACCACTCCAAAGAACTAACTAATTACCGACCTATTGCCATACTCTTCCCCCTTTCCAAAATCCTTGAAAGGTGTGTTTTGTACACATCATGACATTCCTAAACGCTCGCTCATAATCTACTAACAAATACACAACATAGCTTTAGACCATCACACAGCACTACTACAGCTTTTTTTTTCTTTTCAAATATATTTTTATTAGATTTTTTAAAACTTTTACAAATATGACATGTAGAACTTGTAAGGCACAACAGAAGAAAAATAGTACAGTCAAGGGTTATGCAAACAGTTAATACAAGAGTTATGCAATTTGCAAAACAGCAGTTATTGGAATGAGTACCTTACATCTGATTGGATAAAATAACCGATAGGGTACCCCAAAAAACAGTACTATTAAGGATCAAGCCTCCCTGAAGGAGGCTGAGTTTAAACAGAGAATAAACTATTATAATTAAGTAGAGGCTAGGAGATATTGCGAAGGTGCACTTCCTATAATTATTTATTTACACAATATAAAACTATTTACAACATATTTACAATATATTTACATCATGGTTGCCAGAGGATCTCGGAGTAAAATAACATTTTATAAAGTTTAAAGACAGAGTGTATTGGTTACAGTATCGGATAGTTTTGGACCGGAGACAGAATGTAACCTAAAAAAGATTTTGCTGGATTTTACTTGTTTGGATTAGATCAGAGAGAATTTCCCAATATTTCTGAAAATAATCCCTTTTCTTTTTGTTATTCGTGCAGTTTGTGTGCAGAAATATACTTTATTGCCATAAAGTTTTCCCAAGTAATTGCTGAAGGGTTGATCCAATTTTTGGTAATAAAATATTTAAGGAGAGCACATACCGTAACAAGGACATGGTGACGAATACCTTTGAGTGATATGGGAGTTGTATTAAGGATCATGATTTGTCAAGAGAATGTGGTTTTCTCATACCCCATTTTTTCTAACTGAATTCTGAGGGAGCACCAGAGTTTGTAGATGTTCTTACAACTCCAAAACATGTGTAATATGTCTGCATGAGGGAGGGAACAGAAAGGACAGGTCAAGTTTTATTGTATCCTAATTTTAGTAAAACAGCTGGAGTGTAGTAAGAATTATTGTTTATCATAAGCTGAGTATAAATTAGATTTTTGAAGGGGGTTAGATTTAGGGTATTGCTGATTGCTTCATATTTAGACTCTCTAGAAATTTCAACTTGTATGGTATCCCAGTACTTGGAAAACAGAAGTGAATGGTTATGTATGATGGTCGACACAAGTTTATAAGTATGTGAAATCATTTTGGTGTTTAGGGAAAGCAAATTAATGATTGATTGTGATAGTTGAATGTCTTGCTCCACCACTCTAATTAGAGAATGTTTTCTTTATAAGTGAGCTGAGTGCCTTAAAATGGGGTCATATTTATTAGGGGCCCCAAATAAAGTTTTTACCTCTGTTGCATTTTTAGTACTATAAAAGTGCCAAACTGTAACCTTCTTGATAATAGGAAAGTTTGATAGGTCAATCATTTTAGTACTAATTTTTAAATTTGGATTTAGATGTATGGGTCGGAGAATGGGGATTGTATTGTGCAAATTAAGGAATCTCATCAGAGCATGAAAAATACAAATTTTGTATTTTTTAGTGGAGGCAAGAGCTTGGTGTTGTAGTCACCAGCCAGTGAGAGGGGATAGATTGGGGATTAATTTTAAATGAAAATATTTAATTATTACCAGATATTGACCCATGTTGGGGACCAAGATTCGGCATATGGGTCATAACTGGCTATTTGTATTAAGCGGCTAGCAGTAATTATATGATAATAAAGGCTGAAGTCTGGAAGATTTAAGCCACCTTTGGTCTTTGGGGTAATTAGCTTCCTATATGATATTCTGGTTGATTTGGGGAGCAATAAGAACTTTGAGATTGTGGTTTCTATTTTTTGGAAGACGTTTTTAGAAACATTTAGAAAAACAGAGTTAAGATGGAAAAGGACCCTAGGTAGGATATTCATCTTAATTATAGCGGATTTTGATAACAGAGAACAATTAATGTTTTTCCATTTAGTTAGATCATTGTTTATTTGATCCCAGACTCTATAAAGGTTGGTTTTCATTAGCTCTTGATGGGAGTGCTTGAAATTTATACTTAAATATTTTAGTGAATATTTAAGAGGGATGTCTGAAGGGGGGGAAATGGTATTCTAAATGGTTCTTGGGATTTAAAGGAAAACAGGATGACTTGGTAGGATTTAGTTTAGTTTATAGTTAGCGACCTTAGAGAAGAGAACTACTACAGCTCTTGTATCTTTCACACAGACGGTCAACAAACACAGAAACAATGGAAATTATGTCTCGGTCATATTCTTTGACCTCTCCAAGGCCTTCAACATGGTTAACCATGACAAACTCTTCGACACGCTCACTGAATTAAATCTAAGCCCATCTACCATTTCCTGGTTTAGAAATTACCTAATAGGCAGATGACATTCAGTCAGATGGAACCAGGATCTCCCCCCATTACTACCAGTCTTATTAGGAGTTCCACAGGATTCCATTCTCAGGCCACTGCTTTTTTTCTGTATTCACTAACACCCTACACACAACCACACTTCACTCTTCCATCATACAATATGCAGACGATTGTACACTTCCATCATACAGTATGAAGCCAATTGTGCACTAATCTGTGCTTCTCCCTCCCCCAGACTCTCCTACAACACACACAGTTCTCTTTTTTGTTGCCGTTGAAAGTTGGCTCAGAGTCGCAATTTATGTTAAATCCAATGTCCTCATGAATGTCATTCAATAAGACTCTGCTCATCATCTTTCCACCTACACAACACTCCTTTCATAATATTAAATTCAACATTATCTCCAGTAATAGTCCTATCTCCTAGGGGTTACTGTTGATAGCAACATGAAGTCTGACATACATATATCCAGTGCCATAAAGAAAGGGGTTCCTATTACCTTATCGAAGTTCTGAAACTTTGAACATAAGGTTTCGACCTTATGGTGTTCGAAGTTGCAGAACTTTGATAAGGTAAATAAAAAATACAAACAAAGGAAACAAAATAAACTATTGCAGTCTACCCTTTCCGCACTGTATTGCGATCTTGGAGTTTGTATATTTAAAGAGCGGGGGGTGTGAGGGGCACAGCCCCCCAACTTGCAATAGTTAAATACCCGGAGGGTTTTTATTTATTTATTTTTTGTTTGAATTCCTGGAACTTCGAACATCTGAGTTCGATGTTCTCAGCTTCGAAGTTTCAGGAATTCGACAACGTAATAGGAACCCTAAAGAAAGTACATAAAAAAAAAAAACTTGCCATGTTATACAGAAACAAACTGTTCCTAACAAGACTACACCAGCGTCACTATTGCACGTACCAATCTCATCTCCACACTTTTTTGTATGCCGCACCAATATTCACCATTCTCAGAAAATCCAACCTTATCAATCTGCAAATGTGCTGTAATAAAATTGCCAGGTTTGCAACCAATACACCTCACAGAACAGACAACTGCACTCCCCTTAAAACACTGGACTGGCTGGAACTTCCCAATCTTATTCTTCATAATCAACTTATACTAACCCACAAACTTCTTCACTGCCCCGAGAGAACTACTGTTCTACAAAACCTATTTCACCCAAGCACCAAAATCAGAGTTCTGCGGTCCAGCCAAAAACTCCTATTAGATGTGACCAAAGCCAATAATTCCACAGGTACTTCCCTCTCTAGTAACATTGTTGCCAAACAGTGGAACTAACCCCCCCCCCCCTCAACATCTCGGCCATAACTTCCTTTACCGCCTTCAAAAAGGCCTTAAAATCCCATCTTCAGCAATCTTGGCTCTGTAACTGCGTCAACCCTGATTGATCTCTTATACATACTTATATTCTACTCTATTAACACTTCCCTCTCTCACAACACTCTGCTTTTCCCATTAAGGCACCTCTTCCTTTCTCTAACCTACCTTAATTTACACCGCATTCCACTTTCCTCTGCTAACGTTTATTGCATCCACAGCCTAATGTCCATCTTCTGCATGCCCTCATCCACATGTTTTATTAACTTGTATTTCATTCTTACCTTGGAAATGACGGGACATGTATAAACTGCTAGAAGACTAAAACTAAATTCTGTATGTGAATGTCATTTAATTTTTTCACTGTAAAAACTATATATGTATGCATGTTATGTATGTTGCTATGTATTCCAAATGTATTATGTAAACATTACCTGTTTGATGTAAAACTTAGTATCTGTATTTGGAGCTTTTCTCCCTGGGCCTCCGCTGAAAAAAGACTTGTCCAGTCAGACTTTCCCGGTAAACAAATGTAAAATTAATAAATAATTATTTGACAGTCATGCCTGAATGTTGCAGGTCTTCTCTCATGGAATCCATCCACCTCTTTGTTGGATGCCCTTGTTTCCTCATGCCTTCTTTCAGTCTGTCCCAAATTATCATCCAGATTGTCTTTTGCTTTTCTGCACGTGTGGCAAGACCACTGTGATCTGTACTGTTGGACCTTTTTTTTGCAGTTGGAGCTAATTTTGGCTTCTGCTACCTCCTCGTTTTTCCATCTGTCCCCACATTGTGTATCCTACCACCTGTCTCAGTCACTTCATCTCCATCACATCTAGCTTCCTCAGCTGCTCTGCTTTTACTACCCAGGTTTCTGTACCACACAGTGGTACTATTTTGTACACCTTACTTTTCAGCTTCTTAGGCATTCTTCTGTCACACAACACACCTGACAGTCTTACAGTTGGCTGCAAACCCCTCTGATTCTAGCTTTGACACCTCTACTTCCTGTCTCTGCAACCACCCCTAACAGATACTTGAAGCTGTTAACCTGTTCCAGTGTTTTCCCTTCTGCCTCAGTTCTCATTTTCTTCTGATTTCCCTCATTTGCTGCCATGACAATTGTGTTGTCTATACTCATTTCATCCCATGTGTCTTCGGTTTTGCATTCCATTCCCCTGTCCTTTGCTGAAATTCTTGCTCAGTCTTGTCACATCATCTTCATACAGCAGTTTGGTTGATCTCTCCCCTCTGACTTGTTAGCTAATATAGTCCGTCACCAGAATGAACAGCACTGGGCTTAGAGTTGATAATCACCAACTCCCACTGGGAATCTCTGTGAGATTGAACACTGTACTTGAGACATTGGCTCCTTGTACATAGCCTGCATTAATTCTTCCTGTGTTTCTGGGACTTGGAACCACATCAGGACTGCCCAAATCAAATTCCTTGGAACCTTGTCATATGCCTTCTCCAAAACTAGGAATGCCCAGTTGAACTCTTTCCTCATCTCTACCTTTCATCTCTACTATCTGTCTCACTGCAAACATCTGGTCACTTGTGCTGCATCCTGATATGAATCCAAACTGCTCATCTCCCATCTTACTTTCTACTGTTCTGCATGTCTGGCAATCACCGTCTCCAGAACTTTCATGCAATGTAACAGGAGATGTAATGTGATCCTATCTCGCCTACATTCACTACAGATGGGTTCGGAGCCGATCCTCGGCTCCGACTCGGCGCTATACTATAGAACGCAGTCTCTTATTGGCTGAGTTACCTCATATCCCAGGATGCACCACCACTACCTCCCCAGATCTCGTTTGCCGCTTTCCAGCATAGACGTGGTCTCGGACTTGGCTGAGCTAAGTACCTCTAGTTTGAAATCTTTTCTGTCAGATTTTTTTCTGAAACTCACCCAAAAGCTGTTTTAACAGCTATTGTTGTTGTACGTTAGTGTTTAAATAATTTTTTGTGGTAAATTGTGTTTGTTTGTCGAGTAGGAAGGTTCCGTTTAAGTTAGAGGGGCCTAGCCCTGCCTTAGGCGTTTGAGTTAGAGCCTAGTTATTTGTCAGTGTTTTTTGTCTTGCTAGTCTGTAGTGTTAATTGTCGAAACCATGGCTAAAGAACATAGACCCTCTGGTTTCAAAAAATGTGTCAAGTGTAGCTATAAAATGTCAGTCACAGATGATCATTCCCTGTGTGTCTATTGTTTAGGCCCTAAACACCTACAGGAGTCTTGTAGCGTTTGCCACGCTTTTTCCTCTCGAGTCCTCCAAGAGAGGAAAAACAAATTGATTTTAAAAGGGCTCATTGCCCCTTCGTTTGAGGAAGCATTGTCCTCTTCTTCTTCCCCTTCTGCAAAGAAGAAAAAATCGTCGGCTCCGACCAGCCCGTCGGAACCGACAGCCAAAAAGTCTAGGCAGGCTTCTCCGTCGGCTCCACGGACTTCGGAGCCGAGGCGAACGGTCTGCCTCGATGCCTCCAGCCTCGACTCCCCTGACCTTGGAGTCGAGAGCTCGGACATCGAGAGGTGGGTCACCTTCATCGGCTCCACTGACTTCGGAGCCGATGAGGATTGCCCGCTCAGACACTTCCTCTTCGGGCGAAGTCCACATCGGCTCGAGGGAGATTGCAATAGTGGGATCTCCCTCGGCGCCGATCGTCGAGCCTGTCGGAGCGGTCCCCTACTCTTCGAGCCGGCGGAGAAGTCGACTCGGACCCGATTGGTCTCCTCCCGTTCTTCAAGGATGTCCGATTCGGACGTGGACAGGGTACTGCAGAAGCTCTTCCAGTCACCGGTCTTTGCTAAATTGATATCGACTCCTGCCCAGTTGGCTTTGGAGCCGATCCCCTTTCCTTCTACTACCATTCCTCCTCCGACAGCTTCGGCGCCGTTGGAGTCGGTGTTGGTGGATCCGGTCGAAGTTATCGAGTCGGCTCCGACTCTAACTTCAACTCCGTCCCTTGGGTCGGGGTTCGGTACACGAACTTCCTCAGTCGGCCCCGGGGGAGAGGCTTCGGATCCGACCCTTTCGGTTCCGAGTCTCTCTCTTGGTGCGTCGGCTGCGGGGGCTCCTGTTGCTGTTGTGGCCTCGGGGATAGCACCTTCCCAGGATTCTGGGGGTCTTGCCTTCGATGCCATGAGAAGTGCCTTAGCCAAATCCTCTTTGGCCACTTCGACCTTTCCACCACCACCCCCTTCCTTGGATGTGGTGACTGGCATTTCTGGAGTCCCCCTGTCTCGCGACAGCGGAGCCCCTGGGCCTGAGGTTACCCCCATTGGTGGTTCCCTTCTTCCTGGAGGTTCCTCCGACTCTCCTTCGGAGGAACCACCCAGGAAGAGACTGTGTAAGAGGAAGCACGTCGACTCCTGGCCGAGTCCCTCACGTCAGATACCGACCTCGATGATGCGGAGGGGTCCCCAAAGTCGTCATCGGAAGATGTCTCCTTTGTTGACATCTTAGAAATCCTTAAACACCGAGGCGATTGGCAATCCAAACCCCCTTCCGCTGAGGAGTCGGTGTTCCTCAAGGCCTTGGGCTCAGCCCTCCGCCTCCTGGGTGTCTCCGCCCGAGCTTCTGGATTTGATCTCTCGAAGGCGTGGGAACACCCAGTTCTGTGGAACCGGTGCCAGCTCGTCCTAACAAGTTTCTTTCAGCACCCCCGGACAAGGAGTTCTTATCTAAGGGTGTGGCTGTAGATGCTATGGTGGTGGCATCTGCCACCCAACAAGATGTGGCAGAGGCTTCGACGTCCATCCATCCCCCTAATAAGGAGTCTAGGAGCATGGATCGGTACGGCAAGCGTACCCTTACTTCAGCGGCCTTTACGTTAAGGTCTCTGAATTACTTGGCACACTTCACCAGACTACAGAGGGATCTGATCAAGGAGCTGTCGGATGCCCTCTCGGGTAACTTACCTGATCAATTAACTCAGTTAATTCTCAGTTGGCTACCCTATCCTTTATCTAATTCGTCCATGAGGCTCATTTCCTATGCGGCCGAAGGGGCGAGTAGAGCGGCGGGAACAGGTGTTGCTCTTCGGAGACAAGCCTGGTTACACCTATGTCATTTTGCGGAGGCCTTTAAGTCTTCCTTTGCCGACGCCCCCTTTGATGGGACCTCTTTGTTTGGTCCCAAGGTAAAGGACATGTTGACTCGCTGCGAGCAGGAGGGTAAGACCTTGGCTGCCGTAGGGGCCCGTTTTTCCACTCCTGTCAGGCCTTATCTCAAGGCCAGGAGGGGAGGGAAGATGTGGTTCCGTAAGTCTCAGAAGCCTTACTCGCCGCAGCAGAGCGATCCCCCTTCTAGAGGCAGAGGAGGGGGAAATTTTTCAGGGAGACGCCGTCCCAGAGGCGGCGGAGGCCCCCGCAACACTGGAGCCCGCGAGTCCTTTCGTGGCTACTCCTCCTTCCAGCATCCGACTGTGCAGCTCCGGAGCCAGTCGGGGGTCGTTTCTCGAAGCACCTAAAGGCCTGGGAAAACATTACTCAGGACCAATGGGTGCTTCGAATCATTGCCGGAGGTTACTCCATCCCCTTTCTTCAACCACCCCCATCAGTCCAAAGAATCCCGGACCCACCACCCAGTCAGCGGGATCATGCAGCCGAAGAAGTTTCAAAGCTGCTTCAAAAAGGAGTCATCCAACCTGTCCCCGCAGACCAGGCCGGATCAGGGACTTACTCAAGATTCTTTTTGGTGCCAAAAAAGACCGGGGACTTGAGACCCATTTTGGATCTCAGCAAACTCAACCGATTTGTAAAAAAGTCCAAATTCCGGATGGTCACTTTACAATCCATTCTCCCGCTTTTGGAGAAAGGAGTCTGGATGTGCTCCATAGACCTCAAAGACGCCTACTATCACATTCTGATGGATCAGGCGTCGAGGAGACACTGCAGCTTCAGCCTGGGAGACAGTCATTTTCAATTCCGAGCGCTGCCCTTTGGTCTCACCACAGCCCCCAGGGTGTTTACCAAATGTTTGGCAGTCGCGACTGCTCACTTGAGAAGTCTAGGATTCCAGGTGTTTCCATACCTAGACGACTGGCTCCTAACTGCCGCCTCCAGGCATCTACTCTTGCAAAATTTGGCAGCCACGATAACACTGGGCAATTCCTTAGGAATCCCCTTCAATTGGTCAAAATCTGTATTGCAACCATCTCAGCGTATTCTGTTCATCGGTGCAGAAATAGACTCAAGGAAGATGCGAGTCTATCTTCCTGCAGAAAGGATCATAACGCTACAGTCCCAAGTCCGAACTCTGCTCCTCAGGCGTTGCGCTCCAGCAAGAATGGTCCTGCAACTGTTGGGCTCCATGGCAGCCACCATTCTTCTGGTCCCCTTGGCAAGGTTGCACATGAGGATACTTCAGTGGCTCCTCTCGGTCCAGTGGTCTTATCAGGACCTTCCCCTCAGTCACCACATTCTGATCACGGACACGTGCAAACAGGATCTCCGTTGGTGGCTTATAACCCCCAACCTGAATCAAGGGCGACCCTTCGTCCCGCCACTCCCCTCTGCCACGCTGACTACGGACGCCTCCCAGACAGGGTGGGGGTCATTATCTGGACAGGTCGGTCCAAGGCACGTGGCACCCGGCGAGAGTCTTCTTCATATCAATATCCTGGAGATGAGGCGGTGCTCTTAGCGTTGCAAGCACTGCACAATCACCTCCCCCAGGGTACAATTGCCATTCAATCCGACAGCATGTCGGTAGTCTGGTACCTAAACAAACAAGGAGGAACCAGGTCCTATCCCTTTGCAGAGAGGCCATGAGAGTATGGGATTGGGCGATTGCTACCAAGCGTTTTCTAATGGCAGCACATTCCGGGAAGTCCAAGCGTGTTAGGCGACAGACTGAGCAGAACTATTCTCTCCCCTCACGAGTGGTCCTTGAACAACAGAGTGACAACACAGATTTTCACGAGATGGGGAGTCCCTGTTGCGATCTCTTTGCAACCCCCTCAATGCGAAGTGTCATCACTTCTTCACTCTAACCCCACTTTCGGGGGGGATTCCCAAGGGCGCTCTTGTCCACGATTGGCCCTCCGGTCTGCTTTACGCCTTTCCACGGTTCCCCTTCTCCCCAAGGTGATTCAGAAGGCGATTCGCTTGAAAAGCAAGATGATTTTAATCGCCCCATACTGGCCTCGACAAATCTGGTTCCCCTTCCTTCACAGATATGCATTGGAGGGTCCTTGGTTTCTGGACCAAGTTCCGGACCTGCTGACTCACCAGTCAGGACAACTCCATCAGTCCCTCCATTCGTTGAAGTTGACAGCCTGGCTACTCCTCTTCCAACCATAATTAGGACCCACTCTCTGGCTCCTGAAGTCATACACATTTTGTCTTCAGCCCACAAGACTTCTACGAAGAAAATATATAGCAGTAAATGGAAGAGATTTGCTATTTGGGCCCAGCTCCGAGGATTAGACCCAATGACAGCCTCGGTATCTGAAGTACTTAAATTTTTAGCCTCCCTGTTCCAGCAAGGCTGCTCAGTATCTACCATTAAGGTACAATTGGCGGCTATTTCTAATTTTCATGAAAATGTGCAACCTCCCTTAATGAGCGACAAGCTTTGTAAAGTCTTTATTAAAGGAGCTTGGTTTTTACGACCCCCCATTTCCCAACCTGCACCTCCGTGGGATCTGAATGTGGTATTAGGTGCCTTAACCTCGCCACCCTTTGAGCCGGCAGCTACCTGCGACCTCAAATTCCTTTCTTGGAAAACTGCACTTCTAGTTGCTATTACTTCAGCAAGACGGGTTTCAGAGCTTCAGGCTCTATGTGTTAAACCACCTTACCTAGTGTTCCACAAGGATAGGGTATCTCTTAGGACAAACCCATCCTTTATACCCAAGGTTTGTTCTAGTTTTTGTCTACAGCAATCAATGGAGCTGCCGGTCTTCTTTCCTAAATATTCCAACAGAGCTGAATACACTTTTCACTGCTTAGATGTGCACAGGCAATTGCGCTTCTATTTGGATAGGACACACAAAGCTTGAAAATCAGATCAACTGTTTGTGTCCTTTTCAGATAACAGATTAGGCAAAGCCATCACTAAAGGCACTATTGCCAAGTGGATCAGGGACTGCATCACTCACGTTTATCTCATCTCAAACAAGCAGCTCATAGCTCCCGTAAAAGCTCATTCCACTAGAGCTATGGCCACTTCGGCAGCCTTTCATTCCAAGCTCTCTATTAGCGATATTTGTGCGGCTGCCACGTGGACATCTTCACACACCTTTGTTTCTCACTACAAATTAGATGTGGCATCCAGGGGTCGAGCTTCCTTCGGTTCCACAGTACTCAGGAGTGTTTTCCAATGAGCCACCCGGGAATTAGGTGCTTGGGACGCTGTCCCATCTGTAGTGAATGTAGGCGAGATAGGATCACATTACATCTTTTAGTTATGTACTTACCATAACTTTGGATGTATGGGATCCATCTCGCCTACATTCCTAATAACCCACCCTCCATCCCCCTGCCTTGTAGACCAGGAGAGACCGGACGGTCCGAATCTGTTTTCTTTCCTCTCTTGAAAGACCTGAGTATGTTATGACAATAGTATGTCTCTGTGGATATGAGTGCGAACAAACGAGATCTGGGGAGGTAGTGGTGGTGCATCCTGGGATATGAGGTAACTCAGCCAATAAGAGACTGCGTTCTATAGTATAGCGCCGAGTCGGAGCCGAGGATCGGCTCCGAACCCATCTGTAGTGAATGTAGGCGAGATGGATCCCATACATCCAAAGTTATGGTAAGTACATAACTAAAAGTTTGATGCCTGCTGCACTGCCCACTGTTGTGGATGTCCCCTTTGTTCTTGTACACTGCTTTCAACAGCTTTATTATATCTGCTGTAACCTTATCTGAGCCTGCTGCTTTCCCTGACTTCATTTCCTTAATGCTGTTCTCACTTCTGTGGTGGACCCCTCCTCCTTTCATTGTAGGCTGTGTCTGGGGCAGTCAAGGTAACCACGGTGAAGAACTTCTTAAAAGCAAACTTCACACGTCTCAAAACTGAGGTGGAAACCTTCAAAGCCCCTGAGCCAGTGGAAAACACGGCTCAAACTGCAGAATCCTTCGCAAATGCATTCTATGGACACCTGCAGGAATGCATGGGTCGTGCCATCCCAAATAAAACCAAGACTCACTCCTCCAAGGGCAGGAGACCTGTCTGGTGGACCCCGGCCATGAATAAGCTGTACAACAAAAGGAGGAAGTTGATACATGATAGAGCGAGATCCCAAAAAGGGAAGGCAACTCTGATCAGTACCAGCAAGAAGCTACGATCCCTCATAAAATCATCTAAGGCCAGCTTCAAAAGAAAAATTGCACAAGATACTAAGGACAACCACAAGGCATTCTTTAGTTATGTCAGGAACCTGGACGGCAACTCCCAGATATGCTCCGAGTTAGTGCAAAACGACATAAAATACACTGAAGCAACAGACATTGCCAACATCCTGGTAGACAGATTCAGTGCAAATTCCCCCCCCCCGAAAAGAGCAAATCTCCATCCCAACAAAGTGTAACCTCCCAGACATCACAGATGATCAGGTGAGAGCTGCCCTCTCCAAAGCAAAAAACACAGCATCAATGGGACCAGACGGTGTCCCGGGATGCGTCCTACATGAGCTACAAGATGAGCTAAACCCTCACCTGAAGTCCCCGTTTAACCTCAGCCTTACCACAGGATATGTACCTAAGGAATGGCGTACAGCAACGGTGGTCCCGCTCCACAAGGGAGGTGCCACAACGGACCCCGGCAACTATCTCCCTATAAGCCTGACTAGCCTGGTCTGCAAAACTATGGAGCGTATCATGGAACTCATACACAATGATATCGGTAACCTTCAGACACTGGATCCTACCCAGTTCGGCTTTAAGGGCAGGTCTTGCCTTTTGAACCTGGTCGACTTCTTTGAAACAGTTACCAGGGCCATGGACGAAGGGAAAGTGGTCCACACAGCCTACCTGGACCTCGCAAAGGCCTTCGACACAATACCCCAGTCTGGTATCATAAATAAGCTCACCAGCTTAAATATCAACCCCTATGTCACAAGATGGGTTGCAAACTGGCTCAGGGATAGAACCCATGCTGTCAGAATTGCAGGAGCCTTGTCAGACTCTAAACCAGTTACAAGTGGAGTTCCACAGGGCTCAGTCCTGGGACCTCTCTTGTTCGGTATTTACTTCTCTGAGGTACAGGCAAACACGGGAGGACTATGGCTGACGAAGTTTGCAGATGACTGCAAACTAGGTGCCATAATAGACTCCCCGGCTGATGCAAGCATTCTCCAGAAGTCTCACAGAGACGGATAACTGGTGCCAGAGTCATGGCCTAAAGCTAAATGCAAAAAAATGCATGGTCATCCCCTTTGGGAAAAACAAAGTGCCCACAGATTACCACATAGAAGATAACACACTAAGTACGGAGGAAATAATTAGGGACTTGGGGACCCATGTAGATAGTAATCTTTCCTTTGACAGCCACTTTGCCAAAGGAGTCAGAAAGACCTTCTATATAGCTCACCTCATCACAAAAGGTTTCACATCTAGATCAAGTGAGGTCACTGTACCACTCTATTCATCACTCATCAGGCCCATAATTGAATACAATGCCCCATTTGGGATGTACCTTACCCGACACCTGCAGCAACTGGAAAGACCCCAAAAGTACCTCACCAAGAGGATAAAGGGACTCAAACAGATGCCCTATGCAATCAGGCTGAAGAAACTCCGGCTCTACTCAGTTGCTTACCGCCTACTCAGGGGCGACCTGTGCCTGACTTATAAAGCCATGTCCAACCCAGAATTAATGGACATGCTCCATCTCAAGAAATCCAAATCCCTTAGAGCTATACATTCTAGAGACTTAAACCTGAGCACAGAAATAAATAGGACATGCTGGAGAGACAGATTCGTATCCCAGAGACTCCCATCACTCTGGAACAAAATCCCAGTCCAGGTTAGGCAGAGCCCCTCACTGACCCTCTTCAAGAGAAATCTTGACGAGTGAATGGGAGACCGTAAGTATACCACTGGGATCACTTCTGGGTCCCTGCTAGACAGAGGCACAATAAATTAACCGTAAAGGGACAATAATCTGTGACCTACTATTCATAGGCACAGTCTACAAATCTAAAAAGGTGGCGAAAGCCAAACACACTCTGGCTAGGCTTTTAAATGCCCTAGGGCAGATAGCCTAGTATCAACCAATGAACCTATAAGAAAGCAAAACCCTCACAGGGAGAGTTAGAAACAGTTCTTTTCTGAGTCTGAATCAAAAAGCTGAGGTAAAATCCATTTCTGTCTCCATCTTCCTGTTCAGATTCAGTCTTGTCTCTTCAGGAAAAGAGGTATCCTTCTGTCTTCGTATAAATTATTTTACAAGAAGGAGCAGTAGCCTGAAAACAACCTTGACCCAAACCCAGTACACTACTAGTACTGTCAAAGGAAATTTATGGAGGGGTAAACACAGTTTTTGGTTCCTTTTTGTCAGGAAAAATAGGGCCAACCTTACCACTAATTGGAGCAGCAGCTTCTCCAGGGATGGGCACAGCATTCTGATAACAACAGGGAAGACTTCCTTGTTCCCTCTCCCTTACCAACTGAGGGGACCCCAACCACCACAGAGGATGTGGCTAACCCTTGTCCCCACAGTAGCTGTAGGTATTACAGTAGAAGGATCCGGAGAAAAGATGAGTGGTCTGAGGTGCAACAAATGGCTATAGCCGTGTCATTGCCACCGCAGCAGGTTAGCAATTTGCCTCAGCTGCAGGCGAAAGTCTGCTTGCTTAACGTTTTCTTTTGTGGCTGGAAAAAGACAGACAGTGGGTTTATAGTTCCATGCTCAATCCGAAAAGGGTGCCACTCCTGAGAAAGACTAGCAGCAAATGCTGGTAATAAGTCTGTAAAAGTCACTTTTTTTCACAGAAAAACAAGAGTAAAACACAGTTTAAAACACTTTGTCAGCTCCAAAATAGTAAATTAAACACAATTTTCCACAGAAAAAATTGTTTTCAGTTACTTTATCAAGCTGACAGAAAAAAAGCACTCCTGTATGATACAGTCTTGTGACTGTCTGTTAAAACACAAAACTCATTGCTTTAAAATAAATTTCCTGAAGATAGAAGTGATGAAACTCAAACAATATTTAGAAAATGGAATGCTTTCCCCAAAGGGAACTCATCTGCGTAGCAAAGAAACCACATCAAGCTGACTGTCGATCCTTGAAAGCCTTAGAGCAGCACGCTAATCGGGGACAAGAAAGTTCTGAAGGGTTTGGCCCCTAACCTTGTCTTTAGTCGGCTCAGTTTGAGCTGCCTAACAGTTTGGGTATATGGAAGGTGCCCTGAAGCTTTTCAAACTGGCTAGCTGTTATAAACTTGGCAGGATACAACTCCATATACCCAAAGCTACTGTAGCAGTGATCGATATGAACATTCATGTGTGCTGTTTTTATACTGAAGAAGCATTGATGGCTGCATTGAAGTGGAGGTAAGTTTGGAAATAGTATCCATCTGCTAGATTTAAAATAGAAACATTTTCATCTCTGTATTTACATAAAAATGACTTGGCAGAGTGCCAGAATAGTGTAGTAGCTTTTGCTAAGTGGACAAATGCATTTGTGAGCACGGCAGAAGTTGAATAGAAGCTGGGCAAGTCTGAGGAAATTAAGAAGCAATCTTGTTCGCTATTTTCCAGTGTCAACGTTGGCAGTGCTGCTTAAGTGGTACTGTGTCAACGCTGGCAGTGCTGCTTAAGTGGTACTTTTGAAAAAGGTGGGTCTGTGAAGGTCTGCTATTTACATTTCAAGGAAAGCCACTGAAAATGGCATGCTGGGCAGGTTCCGGATTACTGACTCATTGGCCAGTGGTTGAAAGCATAGTATTAATGTGGCTGGCAAAGCCAATTTGTTGGTTCAGTGCTGTGAGTGGGTCACCCCTAAGGTGGACAGTGGGAGCAGTGTGGATGTGGGGGTTAATTGATGTCTGCAAGGCCTCTGACATTGTGTTCCTCACAGGATGCTGTAAAAGTGGATTTTAAGTTGACTTTGGAAGCGAAGCATAGGGTGCTTTTTGAAGGGGGAAATCTTTGGGGGAAAGTTGGTGAGAGTGGATTGCAGCAGGGTTCAGAGGTGGGCTAAGACTTCATTTTTTTGGGCATCTTTCCGATATGACATTTGTGTTGAGAGCAAGATCAATGCATGTTGCTTTTATCCAAAAATGAGTATTCCCATCTTTGTTAATTTACTGTCTACAGAGAACCTGCAGTGACTTGCACTGTTTGTCAATCTGGTCCCAGCTGAGATTTATCTAAAACAAAAATGCATGATTATGAATGTTTAAATCCACGGAAAACGTGCATTCATAAGATGGCCTTAAAAGGTGGAGGAGGTATTCCCTTTTAAACTGCATGATGCATTAAAAGGCAGACACGAATGCCAGTAAGATAACTAAGGTTCCATATAGTACAGGGACTGAAATCTGGAAATGAGGTCGCTTTTTCATTTTGTAGGACACTAGTAAAACCACAGTTGGAGTACTGTGTACCTGGAGACTATTAAGAGGAAAGAAGATTGTGCTGTTAGGAAGTGTGCAGTATAAAGTTACTGGTTTTCTAACGGAATAGAGAAACTGGTGTGTGAGGATAGACTTCTAAAGATAGATGTTAGTTAGGAGAGAGATGCGGATCGTTTTGGACACAGTAAATTTTTAGGGGCAGTAATGGAGAACGCTGGACTGCTGTAGGATCTTTGCATGTTGCTTAAAATATTATGACAGGAAGCATAATTTGACAGCTGTGCACTTCCGTCATAACATTTTGAACCTTCTTAAAGTGACAGAAGGGGTAGTGCAGTGAACAATAAAGGAGTTGTACTAAAGTGGACTGTTTGTCTTTTATGTATACAGATGCTGGTTTCTGCCTGTTAGTTCAGCGAAGCTTTTTATCTTAAATGAGAGATTGATTAGATCACATTTTGATTAACTATATTGTCTTTCTGAAAACATTGTACACAAACGTCAGAAATGACTTTTGCATTTAACTGATTATACATACCTCAGAAAAGATTCTGGTTTCTTTCTTTCTGATGGTTCTGTTAGTTCTCTTAAGGTGTGCTTTGACGTTTAACCTTCAAAAATACAGTTAAAACTAGCACCCTGAACAGGTTTGTATTTATGCATTTAACTTATTTTTAAGAAAATATCATCGTTCTAATCAGCTGTTCTGTGATACACACTTAAATATTTTTAAAAAAGTTAATGGAAGTATTGGAGAGAGAGTGTCATTTGTATTCTGCATCTCAAGTTGTACACAAGGCCAGTGTTATCCGTTGTTGCCTTTTTAGGGGCCAGTGAAAGGGGCTTTTTCAGGATAGTCTTAAGAAAATATTTGTTACAAAGGGTGATAGAACCCTGGAATATGAGGCTATGGTGCAGCACAAATGGTCAGAGAGGTACAGGGTCAGTTGAGACAGAGCAAGGAAAGGGTGAGAAAAGAGTATGGGAGGGACAGCTTCCAGCTAGAACATTCCAGTGGAATAACCTGTACTGTTATTCAAAAATACATTAATGTATAAGAAAGACTGATGAGGTCTCTGTAGTATAATCAGGTGCTGGTCTTGCTGCTAATAGGAGACAACACCATATTCCCCATGATCAACAGTGCTGTTCTCCCTGTCTTTATAACGTCAACTGTTATAGGCTGGTGTCTAGTTGAGAATTATTCCTGAAAATGCTGGGGTGGTCACATTGCCATTTTCAGCATGATTTATTCCTTGCCCACACTGAGCATTATTTTGCCATTTTCTTTCCAGATTTGCTTCCACCTGGGGTCTGCAATCTTCTTAATCCGGCTACGATTTTTGCCAACAATGAGATCAGTTTGGAGGACATTGGCATCTATGGTTTTGACTATGACTACACATTAGCCCAGTATTCAGATGTGTTGCACACACTAATCTTCAATGCTGCTTGCAACATCCTTATTGAACAATACAAGGTAAGGTGTATTAAGGCATCTCGCTTTAAGTTTTCTGCTTTGGTCATGGTGATATGGTTTAGTTAACTATTTCTTTAAGTAGCAAATTCATTTTTAATCAGTAATTTATCCAGAGTAAAAGAAACAAGTTGTGTTGATCTTGTTTAAAAGTTAATCAAAGCTTGGCGGATTTAGTCATAGTTATTTATTAATTTTATTTATGTGAGTATTTGAAACAGTTCATCAAAAATTCAGATTTTCAGTGGAGGCCCAGGGAAAAAAGCTCCAGCTACATGGGTTATTGTAACAAGCTGCAGTCAGCGCAGAAAAAATTAGCAGAAGCAGGTTTATTTTCACATAGCTGAGTCATAGTGGTGTACGTGGTAAAATATAGCACAAAAAGAAGCAGCTGTTTTGCCTTAAAACATCTGCATACTTGGGTGGTATGCAGTTGCAGTCAGAGCTTAAAATTGTAAGCTGCAGTAGTCATAGAATAAATATTTGCACAACTTACATTTTTTTTTACATAGCTAAAACAGTTAAACACAAAATTTAGACCTACTGGAAGGAA